>NC_060193.1:6072875-6102875 GCF_021184085.1 Oncorhynchus gorbuscha
TACAGTGTTATATTAACCAGACCATCCCCTGGTACAGTGTTATATTAACCAGACCCCCGTCCCCATGGTACAGTGTTATATTAACCAGACCATCCCCTGGTACAGTGTTATATTAACCAGACCATCCCTGGTACAGTGTTATATTAACCAGACCATCCCTGGTACAGTGTTATATTAACCAGACCATCCCCTGGCACAGTGTTATATTAACCAGACCATCCCCTGGTACAGTGTTATATTAACCAGACCATCCCTGGTACAGTGTTATATTAACCAGACCATCCCCTGGTACAGTGTTATATTAATTAACCAGACCATCCCCTGACACAGTGTTATATTAACCAGACCATCCCCTGGTACAGTTTATATTAACCAGACCATCCCCTGGTATATTAACCAGTCCCCTGTTATATTAACCAGACCATCCCCTGTTATATTAACCAGACCATCCCTGTTATATTAACCAGACCATCCCCTGTGTATATTAACCAGACCATCCCCTGTTATATTAACCAGACCATGTTATATTAACCAGACCATCCCAGTGTTATATTAACCAGACCATCCCCTGTTATATTAACCAGACCATCCCCTGGTACAGTGCTATATTAACCAGACCATCCCCTGTTATATTAACCAGACCATCCCCTGTTATATTAACCAGACCATCCCCTGGTACAGTGCTATATTAACCAGACCATCCCCTGTTATATTAACCAGACCATCCCCTGGTACAGTGTTATATTAACCAGACCATCCCCTGGTACAGTGGTATATTAACCAGACCATCCCCTGATACGGTGTTATATTAACCAGACCATCCCCTGTTATATTAACCAGACCATCCCAGTGTTATATTAACCAGACCATCACCTGGTACAGTATATTAACAGACCATCCCTGTTATATTAACCAGACCATCCCCTGTTAACCATTCACCTGGTACAGTGTTATATTAACCAGACCATCCCCTGGCACATATTAACCAGACCATCCCCTGGTACAGTGTTATATTAACCAGACCATCCCCAGTGTTATATTAACCAGACCATCCCCTGGTACAGTGTTATATTAACCAGACCATCCCTGGTACAGTGTTATATTAACCAGACCATCCCTGTTATATTAACCAGACCATCCCTGGTACTGTTATATTAACCAGACCATCCCCTGTTATATTAACCAGACCATCCCCTGGTACAGTGTTATATTAACCAGACCATCCCCTGTTATATTAACCAGACCATCCCTGGACAGTGTTATATTAACCAGACCATCCCCTGATATTAACCAGACCATCCCTGGCACAGTTATATTAACCAGACCATCCCCTGGTACAGTGCTATATTAACCAGACCATCCCCTGTGTTATATTAACCAGACCATCCCCTGGTACAGTGTTATATTAACCAGACCATCCCCTGATATTAACCAGACCATCCCCTGGTACAGTGTTATATTAACCAGACCATCCCCTGGTACAGTGTGTTATATTAACCAGACCATCCCCTGGTACAGTGTTATATTAACCAGACCATCCCCTGGTACAGTGTTATACTAACCAGACCATCCCCTGTTATACCAGACCATCCCCTGTTATATTAACCAGACCATCCCCTGGTACAGTGTATATTAACCAGACCATCCCCTGGTACAGTGCTATATTAACCAGACCATCCCCTGTTATATTAACCAGACCATCCCCTGTTATATTAACCAGACCATCCCCTGTTATATTAACCAGACCATCCCCTGGTACAGTGCTATATAACCAGACCATCCCTGTTATATTAACCAGACCATCCCCTGGTACAGTGTTATATTAACCCAGACCATCCCCTGATATTAACACCATCCCCTGACCAATTTGTACAGTGCTAGTGTTATATTAACCAGACCATCCCCTGGTACAGTGCTATATTAACCAGACCATCCCCTGGTACAGTGTTATATTAACCAGACCATCCCCTGGTACAGTGTTATATTAACCAGACCATCCCCTGGTACAGTGCTATATTAACCAGACCATCCCCTGTTATAGTGTTAACCCAGACCATCCCCTGGTACAGTGTTATATTAACCAGACCATCCCCTGGTACAGTGTTATATTAACCAGACCATGTTATATTAACCAGACCATCCCCTGGTACAGTGTTATATTAACCAGACCATCCCCTGGTACAGTGTATATTAACCAGACCATCCCCTGGTACAGTGTTATATTAACCAGACCATCCCCTGGTACAGTGTTATATTAACCAGACCATCCCCTGACAGGTGTTATATTAACCAGACCACCCCTGGTAGTGTTATATTAACCAGACCATCCCCTGTGTTATATTAACCAGACCATCCCCTGGTTTATATTAACCAGACCATCCCCTGGTTGTTATATTAACCAGACCATCCCCTGTTATATTAACCAGACCATCCCCTGGTACAGTGCTATATTAACCAGACCATCCCCTGTTATATTAACCAGACCATCCCCTGTTATATTAACCAGACCATCCCCTGGTACAGTGCTATATTAACCAGACCATCCCCTGGTATTAACAGTGTTATATATTAACCAGACCATCCCCTGGTACAGTGTTATATTAACCAGACCATCCCCTGTTATACAGTGTTATATTAACCAGACCATCCCCTGGTACAGTGTTATATTAACCAGACCATCCCCTGGTACAGTGTTATATTAACCAGACCATCCCCTGTTATATCAACCAGACCATCCCCTGTTATATTAACCAGACCATCCCCTGTTATATTAACCAGACCATCCCTGTTATATTAACCAGACCATCCCCTGTTATATTAACCAGACCATCCCCTGTTATATTAACCAGACCATCCCCTGGTACAGTGCTATATTAACCAGACCATCCCCTGTTATATTAACCAGACCATCCCCTGGTACAGTGTTATATTAACCAGACCATCCCCTGGTACAGTGTTATATTAACCAGACCATCCCCAGTGTTATTAACCAGACCATCCCCTGGTACAGTGTTATATTAACCAGACCATCCCCTGGTACAGTGTTATATTAACCAGACCATCACCTGGTACAGTGTTATATTAACCAGACCATCACCTGGTACAGTGTTATATTAACCAGACCATCACCTGGTACAGTGTTATATTAACCAGACCATCCCCTGGCAGTGTTATATTAACAGTGCTATATTAACCAGACCATCCCCTGGTACAGTGTTATATTAACCAGACCATCCCCTGTTATATTAACCAGACCATCCCCTGGTACAGTGTTATATTAACCAGACCATCCCCTGTTATATTAACCAGACCATCCCCTGTTATATTAACCAGACCATCCCCTGGTACAGTGTTATATTAACCAGACCATCCCCTGGCACAGTGCTATATTAACCAGACCATCCCCTGGTACAGTGTTATATTAACCAGACCATCCCCTGTTATATTAACCAGACCACCCCTGGCACAGTGTTATATTAACCAGACCATCCCCTGTTATATTAACCAGACCACCCCCTGGCACAGTGTTATATTAACCAGACCATCCCCTGTTATATTAACCAGACCATCCCCTGGCACAGTGTTATATTAACCAGACCATCCCCTGTTATATTAACCAGACCATCCCTGGCACAGTGTTATATTAACCAGACCATCCCCTGCTATATTAACCAGACCATCCCCTGGCACAGTGCTATATTAACCAGACCATCCCCTGGCACAGTGCTATATTAACACAGACCATCCCCTGGCACAGTGTTATATTAACCAGACCATCCCCTGGTACAGTGCTATATTAACACAGACCATCCCCTGGCACAGTGGTATATTAACCAGACCATCCCCTGTTATATTAACCAGACCATCCCCTGTTATATTAACCAGACCATCCCCTGTTATATTAACCAGACCATCCCCTGTTATATTAACCAGACCATCCCCTGGTACAGTGCTATATTAACACAGACCATCCCCTGGCACAGTGCTATATTAACCAGACCATCCCCTGTTATATTAACCAGACCATCCCCTGGTACAGTGTTATATTAACCAGACCATCCCCTGTTATATTAACCAGACCATCCCCTGGTACAGTGTTATATTAACCAGACCATCCCCTGGTACAGTGTTATATTAACCAGACCATCCCCTGGTACAGTGTTATATTAACCAGACCATCCCCTGGTACAGTGTTATATTAACCAGACCATCCCCTGGTACAGTGCTATATTAACCAGACCATCCCCTGGTACAGTGTTATATTAACCAGACCATCCCCTGGTACAGTGCTATATTAACCAGACCATCCCCTGGTACAGTGCTATATTAACCAGACCATCCCTGTTATATTAACCAGACCATCCCCTGGTACAGTGCTATATTAACCAGACCATCCCCTGTTATATTAACCAGACCATCCCCTGGTACAGTGCTATATTAACCAGACCATCCCCTGTTATATTAACCAGACCATCCCCTGGTACAGTGCTATATTAACCAGACCATCCCCTGTTATATTAACCAGACCATCCCCTGTTATATTAACCAGACCATCCCCGGTACAGTGTGTTATATTAACCAGACCATCCCCTGGTACAGTGTTATATTAACCAGACCATCCCCTGGTACAGTGTTATATTAACCAGACCATCCCCTGGTACAGGTACAGTGTTATATTAACCAGACCATCCCCGGTACAGTGTTATATTAACCAGACCATCCCCTGGTACAGTGTTATATTAACCAGACCATCCCCTGTTATATTAACCAGTCCCCTGGTACAGTGTTATATTAACCAGACCATCCCCTGGTACAGTGCTATATTAACCAGACCATCCCCTGGCACAGTGTTATATTAACCAGACCATCCCCTGGTACAGTGTTATATTAACCAGACCATCCCCTGGTACAGTGTTATATTAACCAGACCATCCCCTGGTACAGTGTTATATTAACCAGACCATCCCCTGACACGGTGTTATATTAACCAGACCATCCCCTGTTATATTAACCAGACCATCCCCTGGTACAGTGTTATATTAACCAGACCATCCCCTGTTATATTAACCAGACCATCCCCTGTTATATTAACCAGACCATCCCCTGGTACAGTGTTATATTAACCAGACCATCCCCTGTTATATTAACCAGACCATCCCCTGTTATATTAACCAGACCATCCCCTGGTACAGTGCTATATTAACCAGACCATCCCCTGTTATATTAACCAGACCATCCCCTGTTATATTAACCAGACCATCCCCTGGTACAGTGCTATATTAACCAGACCATCCCCTGTTATATTAACCAGACCATCCCCTGGTACAGTGTTATACTAACCAGACCATCCCCTGGTACAGTGGTATATTAACCAGACCATCCCCTGACACGGTGTTATATTAACCAGACCATCCCTGTTATATTAACCAGACCATCCCCTGGTACAGTGTTATATTAACCAGACCATCCCCCATCCCCTGTTATATTAACCAGACCATCCCCTGTTATATTAACCAGACCATCCCCTGGTACAGTGCTATATTAACCAGACCATCCCCTGTTATATTAACCAGACCATCCCCTGTTATATTAACCAGACCATCCCCTGGTACAGTGTTATATTAACCAGACCATCCCCTGTTACAGTGCTTATATTAACCAGACCATCCCCTGTTATATTAACCAGACCATCCCCTGTTATATTAACCAGACCATCCCCTGGTACAGACCATCCCCTGGTACAGTGCTATATTAACCAGACCATCCCCTGTTATATTAACCAGACCATCCCCTGGTACAGTGTTATACTAACCAGACCATCCCCTGACACAGTGTTATATTAACCAGACCATCCCCTGGTACAGTGCTATATTAACCAGACCATCCCCTGTTATATTAACCAGACCATCCCCTGGTACAGTGTTATTAACCAGACCATCCCCTGACACAGTGTTATATTAACCAGACCATCCCCTGGTACAGTGCTATATTAACCAGACCATCCCCTGGTACAGTGTTATACTAACCAGACCATCCCCTGGTACAGTGTTATACTAACCAGACCATCCCCTGACACAGTGTTATATTAACCAGACCATCCCCTGGTACAGTGTTATATTAACCAGACCATCCCCTGGTACAGTGTTATATTAACCAGACCATCCCCTGGTACAGTGCTATATTAACCAGACCATCCCCTGGTACAGTGCTATATTAACCAGACCATCCCCTGTTATATTAACCAGACCATCCCCTGTTATATTAACCAGACCATCCCCTGTTATATTAACCAGACCATCCCCTGTTATATTAACCAGACCATCCCCTGGTACAGTGTTATATTAACCAGACCATCCCCTGGTACAGTGTTATATTAACCAGACCATCCCCTGGTACAGTGTTATATTAACCAGACCATCCCCTGGTACAGTGTTATATTAACCAGACCATCCCCTGGTACAGTGTTATATTAACCAGACCATCCCCTGGTACAGTGTTATATTAACCAGACCATCCCCTGGTACAGTGCTATATTAACCAGACCATCCCCTGGTACAGTGCTATATTAACCAGACCATCCCCTGTTATATTAACCAGACCATCCCCTGTTATATTAACCAGACCATCCCCTGTTATATTAACCAGACCATCCCCTGTTATATTAACCAGACCATCCCCTGGTACAGTGTTATACTAACCAGACCATCCCCTGACACAGTGTTATATTAACCAGACCATCCCCTGGTACAGTGTTATATTAACCAGACCATCCCCTGGTACAGTGTTATATTAACCAGACCATCCCCTGGTACAGTGCTATATTAACCAGACCATCCCCTGGTACAGTGCTATATTAACCAGACCATCCCCTGTTATATTAACCAGACCATCCCCTGTTATATTAACCAGACCATCCCCTGTTATATTAACCAGACCATCCCCTGTTATATTAACCAGACCATCCCCTGTTATATTAACCAGACCATCCCCTGTTATATTAACCAGACCATCCCCTGGTACAGTGTTATATTAACCAGACCATCCCCTGTTATATTAACCAGACCATCCCCTGGTACAGTGTTATATTAACCAGACCATCCCCTGGTACAGTGTTATATTAACCAGACCATCCCCTGGTACAGTGTTATATTAACCAGACCATCCCCTGGTACAGTGTTATATTAACCAGACCATCCCCTGGTACAGTGCTATATTAACCAGACCATCCCCTGGTACAGTGTTATATTAACCAGACCATCCCCTGGTACAGTGCTATATTAACTAGACCATCCCCTGGTACAGTGTTATATTAACCAGACCATCCCCTGGCACAGTGCTATATTAACCAGACCATCCCCTGGTACAGTGTTATATTAACCAGACCATCCCCTGGCACAGTGCTATATTAACCAGACCATCCCCTGTTATATTAACCAGACCATCCCCTGGTACAGTGTTATATTAACCAGACCATCCCCTGGTACAGTGCTATATTAACCAGACCATCCCCTGGTACAGTGTTATATTAACCAGACCATCCCCTGGTACAGTGTTATATTAACCAGACCATCCCCTGGCACAGTGGTATATTAACCAGACCATCCCCTGGTACAGTGTTATATTAACCAGACCATCCCCTGGTACAGTGTTATATTAACCAGACCATCCCCTGGTACAGTGTTATATTAACCAGACCATCCCCTGACACGGTGTTATATTAACCAGACCATCCCCTGTTATATTAACCAGACCATCCCCTGGTACAGTGTTATATTAACCAGACCATCCCCTGTTATATTAACCAGACCATCCCCTGTTATATTAACCAGACCATCCCCTGGTACAGTGTTATATTAACCAGACCATCCCCTGTTATATTAACCAGACCATCCCCTGGTACAGTGTTATATTAACCAGACCATCCCCTGTTATATTAACCAGACCATCCCCTGGTACAGTGCTATATTAACCAGACCATCCCCTCCCCTGTTATATTAACCAGACCATCCCCTGGTACAGTGTTATACTAACCAGACCATCCCCTGACACAGTGTTATATTAACCAGACCATCCCCTGGTACAGTGCTATATTAACCAGACCATCCCCTGTTATATTAACCAGACCATCCCCTGGTACAGTGTTATACTAACCAGACCATCCCCTGACACAGTGTTATATTAACCAGACCATCCCCTGGTACAGTGCTATATTAACCAGACCATCCCCTGGTACAGTGTTATACTAACCAGACCATCCCCTGGTACAGTGTTATACTAACCAGACCATCCCCTGACACAGTGTTATATTAACCAGACCATCCCCTGGTACAGTGTTATATTAACCAGACCATCCCCTGGTACAGTGTTATATTAACCAGACCATCCCCTGGTACAGTGCTATATTAACCAGACCATCCCCTGGTACAGTGCTATATTAACCAGACCATCCCCTGTTATATTAACCAGACCATCCCCTGTTATATTAACCAGACCATCCCCTGGCTGTTATATTAACCAGACCATCCCCTGGTACAGTGTTATATTAACCAGACCATCCCCTGGTACAGTGTTATATTAACCAGACCATCCCCTGGTACAGTGTTATATTAACCAGACCATCCCCTGGTACAGTGTTATATTAACCAGACCATCCCCTGGTACAGTGCTATATTAACCAGACCATCCCCTGGTACAGTGCTATATTAACCAGACCATCCCCTGGTGTTATATTAACAGTGCTATATTAACCAGACCATCCCCTGTTATATTAACCAGACCATCCCCTGTTATATTAACCAGACCATCCCCTGTTATATTAACCAGACCATCCCCTGTTATATTAACCAGACCATCCCCTGTTATATTAACCAGACCATCCCCTGTTATATTAACCAGACCATCCCCTGTTATATTAACCAGACCATCCCCTGGTACAGTGCTATATTAACCAGACCATCCCCTGTTATATTAACCAGACCATCCCCTGGTACAGTTTATATTAACCAGACCATCCCCTGGTTGCTATATTAACCAGACCATCCCCTGGTACAGTGTTATATTAACCAGACCATCCCCTGGACCATCCCTACAGTGTTATATTAACCAGACCATCCCCTGGTACAGTGTTATATTAACCAGACCATCCCCTGGTACAGTGTTATATTAACCAGACCATCCCCTGGTACAGTGCTATATTAACCAGACCATCCCCTGGTACAGTGTTATATTAACCAGACCATCCCCTGGTACAGTGCTATATTAACCAGACCATCCCCTGGTACAGTGTTATATTAACCAGACCATCCCCTGGCACAGTGCTATATTAACCAGACCATCCCCTGGTATATTAACAGACCATCCCCTGGTACAGTTATATTAACCAGACCATCCCCTGGCACAGTGCTATATTAACCAGACCATCCCCTGTTATATTAACCAGACCATCCCCTGGTACAGTGTTATATTAACCAGACCATCCCCTGGTACAGTGCTATATTAACCAGACCATCCCCTGGTACAGTGTTATATTAACCAGACCATCCCCTGGTACAGTGTTATATTAACCAGACCATCCCCTGGCACAGTGGTATATTAACCAGACCATCCCCTGGTACAGTGCTATATTAACCAGACCATCCCCTGTTATATTAACCAGACCATCCCCTGGTACAGTGCTATATTAACCAGACCATCCCCTGTTATATTAACCAGACCATCCCCTGTTATATTAACCAGACCATCCCCTGGTACAGTGCTATATTAACCAGACCATCCCCTGTTATATTAACCAGACCATCCCCTGTTATATTAACCAGACCATCCCCTGGTACAGTGCTATATTAACCAGACCATCCCCTGTTATATTAACCAGACCATCCCCTGTTATATTAACCAGACCATCCCCTGGTACAGTGCTATATTAACCAGACCATCCCCTGTTATATTAACCAGACCATCCCCTGTTATATTAACCAGACCATCCCCTGGTACAGTGTTATATTAACCAGACCATCACCTGGTACAGTGTTATATTAACCAGACCATCACCTGGTACAGTGTTATATTAACCAGACCATCACCTGGTACAGTGTTATATTAACCAGACCATCACCTGGTACAGTGTTATATTAACCAGACCATCCCCTGGCACAGTGCTATATTAACCAGACCATCCCCTGGTACAGTGTTATATTAACCAGACCATCCCCTGTTATATTAACCAGACCATCCCCTGGTACAGTGTTATATTAACCAGACCATCCCCTGTTATATTAACCAGACCATCCCCTGTTATATTAACCAGACCATCCCCTGGTACAGTGTTATATTAACCAGACCATCCCCTGGTACAGTGTTATATTAACCAGACCATCCCCTGTTATATTAACCAGACCACCCCCTGGCACAGTGTTATATTAACCAGACCATCCCCTGTTATATTAACCAGACCACCCCCTGGCACAGTGTTATATTAACCAGACCATCCCCTGTTATATTAACCAGACCACCCCCTGGCACAGTGTTATATTAACCAGACCATCCCCTGTTATATTAACCAGACCACCCCCTGGCACAGTGTTATATTAACCAGACCATCCCCTGCTATATTAACCAGACCATCCCCTGGCACAGTGCTATATTAACCAGACCATCCCCTGGCACAGTGCTATATTAACACAGACCATCCCCTGGCACAGTGTTATATTAACCAGACCATCCCCTGGTACAGTGCTATATTAACACAGACCATCCCCTGGCACAGTGGTATATTAACCAGACCATCCCCTGTTATATTAACCAGACCATCCCCTGTTATATTAACCAGACCATCCCCTGTTATATTAACCAGACCATCCCCTGGTACAGTGCTATATTAACACAGACCATCCCCTGGCACAGTGCTATATTAACCAGACCATCCCCTGTTATATTAACCAGACCATCCCCTGGTACAGTGTTATATTAACCAGACCATCCCCTGTTATATTAACCAGACCATCCCCTGGTACAGTGTTATATTAACCAGACCATCCCCTGGTACAGTGTTATATTAACCAGACCATCCCCTGGTACAGTGTTATATTAACCAGACCATCCCCTGGTACAGTGTTATATTAACCAGACCATCCCCTGGTACAGTGCTATATTAACCAGACCATCCCCTGGTACAGTGTTATATTAACCAGACCATCCCCTGGTACAGTGCTATATTAACCAGACCATCCCCTGGTACAGTGCTATATTAACCAGACCATCCCCTGTTATATTAACCAGACCATCCCCTGGTACAGTGCTATATTAACCAGACCATCCCCTGTTATATTAACCAGACCATCCCCTGGTACAGTGCTATATTAACCAGACCATCCCCTGTTATATTAACCAGACCATCCCCTGGTACAGTGCTATATTAACCAGACCATCCCCTGTTATATTAACCAGACCATCCCCTGTTATATTAACCAGACCATCCCCCGGTACAGTGTTATATTAACCAGACCATCCCCTGGTACAGTGTTATATTAACCAGACCATCCCCTGGTACAGTGTTATATTAACCAGACCATCCCCCGGTACAGTGTTATATTAACCAGACCATCCCCCGGTACAGTGTTATATTAACCAGACCATCCCCTGGTACAGTGTTATATTAACCAGACCATCCCCTGGTACAGTGCTATATTAACCAGACCATCCCCTGGCACAGTGTTATATTAACCAGACCATCCCCTGGTACAGTGTTATATTAACCAGACCATCCCCTGGTACAGTGTTATATTAACCAGACCATCCCCTGGTACAGTGTTATTCCAGACCCAGTCCGTTATATTAACCATCCCTGGTACAGTTGATATTAACATCCCTGGTACAAGACCATGGTGTTATATTAACCATCCTGGTAGTGTTATCCAGGCCATCCAGGCCCTACACCCAAACAAGACCACCCCTGGTACAGTGTCATCCACCTCTGGCCTGCTGCCTCCCTATATTAACCAGACCATCCCAGGTCAAAGTGTTATATTGGCCCCCCTGGTTGTTAATGGTGGAACAAACTCCCTCACCAGACCATCCCCTGTCATATTAACCAGACCATCCCCTGAGACACCTGAAACCCCATCCTTTTATATAATCCCCCTATATTAACCAGACCACCCCCTGGTAAGTTTTAGATGTTATATTAACACTATTGTTAACCAGACCATCCCACTGGACAGTGTTATAAGGTGAATGCACAGAAGTCATAAGAGACCATCCATGATATTAAATGAATCCCCTAAATGTTATATTAACCAGACCATCCCCTGATATTAACGGACCATCCCCTGTTATATTAACCAGACCATCCCCTGTTATATTAACCAGACCATCCCCTGGTTGTTATATTAACCAGACCATCCCCTGGTACAGTGTTATATTAACCAGACCATCCCCTGTTATATTAACCAGACCATCCCCTGTTATATTAACCAGACCATCCCCTGGTACAGTGTTATATTAACCAGACCATCCCCTGTTATATTAACCAGACCATCCCCTGTTATATTAACCAGACCATCCCCTGGTACAGTGCTATATTAACCAGACCATCCCCTGTGATATTAACCAGACCATCCCCTGTTATATTAACCAGACCATCCCCTGGTACAGTGCTATATTAACCAGACCATCCCCTGTTATATTAACCAGACCATCCCCTGGTACAGTGTTATACTAACCAGACCATCCCCTGGTACAGTGTTATATTAACCAGACCATCCCCTGACACGGTACAGTGCTATATTAACCAGACCATCCCCTGTTATATTAACCAGACCATCCCCTGGTACAGTGTTATATTAACCAGACCATCCCCTGTTATATTAACCAGACCATCCCCTGTTATATTAACCAGACCATCCCCTGGTATATTAACAGTGCTATATTAACCAGACCATCCCCTGTTATATTAACCAGACCATCCCCTGTTATATTAACCAGACCATCCCCTGGTACAGTGCTATATTAACCAGACCATCCCCTGTTATATTAACCAGACCATCCCCTGGTACAGTGTTATATTAACCAGACCATCCCCTGGTACAGTGTTATATTAACCAGACCATCCCCTGGTACAGTGTTATATTAACCAGACCATCCCCTGTTATATTAACCAGACCATCCCCTGGTACAGTGTTATATTAACCAGACCATCCCCTGTTATATTAACCAGACCATCCCCTGTTATATTAACCAGACCATCCCCTGTTATATTAACCAGACCATCCCCTGGTACAGTGCTATATTAACCAGACCATCCCCTGTTATATTAACCAGACCATCCCCTGGTACAGTGTTATACTAACCAGACCATCCCCTGACACAGTGCTATATTAACCAGACCATCCCCTGTTATATTAACCAGACCATCCCCTGGTACAGTGTTATACTAACCAGACCATCCCCTGACACAGTGTTATATTAACCAGACCATCCCCTGGTACAGTGCTATATTAACCAGACCATCCCCTGGTACAGTGTTATACTAACCAGACCATCCCCTGGTACAGTGTTATACTAACCAGACCATCCCCTGACACAGTGTTATATTAACCAGACCATCCCCTGGTACAGTGTTATATTAACCAGACCATCCCCTGGTACAGTGTTATATTAACCAGACCATCCCCTGGTACAGTGCTATATTAACCAGACCATCCCCTGGTACAGTGCTATATTAACCAGACCATCCCCTGTTATATTAACCAGACCATCCCCTGTTATATTAACCAGACCATCCCCTGTTATATTAACCAGACCATCCCCTGGTACAGTGTTATACTAACCAGACCATCCCCTGACACAGTGTTATATTAACCAGACCATCCCCTGGTACAGTGTTATATTAACCAGACCATCCCCTGGTACAGTGTTATATTAACCAGACCATCCCCTGGTACAGTGCTATATTAACCAGACCATCCCCTGGTACAGTGCTATATTAACCAGACCATCCCCTGTTATATTAACCAGACCATCCCCTGTTATATTAACCAGACCATCCCCTGTTATATTAACCAGACCATCCCCTGTTATATTAACCAGATATTAACCAGACCATCCCCTGTTATATTAACCAGACCATCCCCTGGTACAGTGTATATTAACCAGACCATCCCCTGGTACAGTTATATTAACCAGACCATCCCCTGGTACAGTGTTATATTAACCAGACCATCCCCTGGTTATATTAACCAGACCATCCCCTGGTACAGTGCTATATTAACCAGACCATCCCCTGGTACAGTGTTATATTAACCAGACCATCCCCTGGTACAGTCCCTGTTATATTAACCAGACCATCCCCTGGTATATTAACAGACCATCCCCTGTTATATTAACCAGACCATCCCCTGGTACAGTGTTATATTAACCAGACCATCCCCTGGTACAGTGTTATATTAACCAGACCATCCCCTGGTACAGTCCCCTGGTATATGTAACCAGACCATCCCCTGGTACAGTGTTATATTAACCAGACCATCCCCTGGTACAGTGTTATATTAACCAGACCATCCCCTGTTATATTAACCAGACCATCCCCTGGTATATTAACCAGACCATCCCCAGTGTTATATTAACCAGACCATCCCCTGTTATATTAACCAGACCATCCCCTGTTATATTAACCAGACCATCCCCTGTTATATTAACCAGACCATCCCCTGTTATATTAACCAGACCATCCCCTGGTACAGTGTTATATTAACCAGACCATCCCCTGTTATATTAACCAGACCATCCCCTGGTACAGTGTTATATTAACCAGACCATCCCCTGGTACAGTGTTATATTAACCAGACCATCCCCTGGTACAGTGTTATATTAACCAGACCATCCCCTGGTACAGTGTTATATTAACCAGACCATCCCCTGGTACAGTGCTATATTAACCAGACCATCCCCTGGTACAGTGTTATATTAACCAGACCATCCCCTGGCACAGTGCTATATTAACCAGACCATCCCCTGTTATATTAACCAGACCATCCCCTGGCACAGTGCTATATTAACCAGACCATCCCCTGTTATATTAACCAGACCATCCCCTGGCACAGTGCTATATTAACCAGACCATCCCCTGTTATATTAACCAGACCATCCCCTGTGTATATTAACAGACCATCCCCTGTTATATTAACCAGACCATCCCCTGGTACAGTGTTATATTAACCAGACCATCCCCTGGTACAGTGTTATATTAACCAGACCATCCCCTGTGTGTATATTAACCAGACCATCCCCTGGTACAGTGTTATATTAACCAGACCATCCCCTGGTACAGTGTTATATTAACCAGACCATCCCCTGGTACAGTGTTATATTAACCAGACCATCCCCTGTTATATTAACCAGACCATCCCCTGGTACAGTGTTATATTAACCAGACCATCCCCTGGTATATTAACAGACCATGTTATATTAACCAGACCATCCCCTGGTACAGTGTTATATTAACCAGACCATCCCCTGTTATATTAACAGACCATCCCCTGTTATATTAACCAGACCATCCCCTGGTACAGTGCTATATTAACCAGACCATCCCCTGTTATATTAACCAGACCATCCCCTGTTATATTAACCAGACCATCCCCTGGTACAGTGCTATATTAACCAGACCATCCCCTGTTATATTAACCAGACCATCCCCTGGTACAGTGTTATATTAACCAGACCATCCCCTGGTACAGTGTTATATTAACCAGACCATCCCCTGACACGGTGTTATATTAACCAGACCATCCCCTGTTATATTAACCAGACCATCCCCTGGTACAGTGTTATATTAACCAGACCATCCCCTGTTATATTAACCAGACCATCCCCTGTTATATTAACCAGACCATCCCCTGGTACAGTGCTATATTAACCAGACCATCCCCTGTTATATTAACCAGACCATCCCCTGTTATATTAACCAGACCATCCCCTGTGTTATATTAACCAGACCATCCCCTGTTATATTAACCAGACCATCCCCTGTTATATTAACCAGACCATCCCCTGTTATATTAACCAGACCATCCCCTGTTATATTAACCAGACCATCCCCTGGTACAGTGCTATATTAACCAGACCATCCCCTGTTATATTAACCAGACCATCCCCTGGTACAGTGTTATACTAACCAGACCATCCCCTGACACAGTGTTATATTAACCAGACCATCCCCTGGTACAGTGCTATATTAACCAGACCATCCCCTGGTATGTTATACTAACCAGACCATCCCCTGGTACAGTGTTATACTAACCAGACCATCCCCTGACACAGTGTTATATTAACCAGACCATCCCCTGGTACAGTGTTATATTAACCAGACCATCCCCTGGTACAGTGTTATATTAACCAGACCATCCCCTGGTACAGTGCTATATTAACCAGACCATCCCCTGTTATATTAACCAGACCATCCCCTGTTATATTAACCAGACCATCCCCTGTTATATTAACCAGACCATCCCCTGTTATATTAACCAGACCATCCCCTGGTACAGTGTGTTATACTAACCAGACCATCCCCTGACACAGTGTTATATTAACCAGACCATCCCCTGGTACAGTGTTATATTAACCAGACCATCCCCTGGTACAGTGTTATATTAACCAGACCATCCCCTGGTACAGTGCTATATTAACCAGACCATCCCCTGGTACAGTGCTATATTAACCAGACAATCCCCTGTTATATTAACCAGACCATCCCCTGTTATATTAACCAGACCATCCCCTGTTATATTAACCAGACCATCGCCTGTTATATTAACCAGACCATCCCCTGTTATATTAACCAGACCATCCCCTGGTACAGTGTTATATTAACCAGACCATCCCCTGTTATATTAACCAGACCATCCCCTGGTACAGTGTTATATTAACCAGACCATCCCCTGGTACAGTGTTATATTAACCAGACCATCCCCTGGTACAGTGTTATATTAACCAGACCATCCCCTGGTACAGTGTTATATTAACCAGACCATCCCCTGGTACAGTGCTATATTAACCAGACCATCCCCTGGTACAGTGTTATATTAACCAGACCATCCCCTGGTACAGTGCTATATTAACCAGACCATCCCCTGGTACAGTGTTATATTAACCAGACCATCCCCTGGCACAGTGCTATATTAACCAGACCATCCCCTGGTACAGTGTTATATTAACCAGACCATCCCCTGGCACAGTGCTATATTAACCAGACCATCCCCTGTTATATTAACCAGACCATCCCCTGTTATATTAACCAGACCATCCCCTGTTATATTAACCAGACCATCCCCTGGTACAGTGTTATATTAACCAGACCATCCCCTGGTACAGTGCTATATTAACCAGACCATCCCCTGGTACAGTGTTATATTAACCAGACCATCCCCTGGTACAGTGTTATATTAACCAGACCATCCCCTGGCACAGTGGTATATTAACCAGACCATCCCCTGGTACAGTGCTATATTAACCAGACCATCCCCTGTTATATTAACCAGACCATCCCCTGGTACAGTGCTATATTAACCAGACCATCCCCTGTTATATTAACCAGACCATCCCCTGTTATATTAACCAGACCATCCCCTGGTACAGTGCTATATTAACCAGACCATCCCCTGTTATATTAACCAGACCATCCCCTGTTATATTAACCAGACCATCCCCTGGTACACTGCTATATTAACCAGACCATCCCCTGTTATATTAACCAGACCATCCCCTGGTACAGTGCTATATTAACCAGACCATCCCCTGTTATATTAACCAGACCATCCCCTGTTATATTAACCAGACCATCCCCTGTTATATTAACCAGACCATCCCCTGTTATATTAACCAGACCATCCCCTGTTATATTAACCAGACCATCCCCTGGTACAGTGTTATATTAACCAGACCATCCCCTGGTACAGTGTTATATTAACCAGACCATCCCCTGGTACAGTGTTATATTAACCAGACCATCCCCTGGTACAGTGTTATATTAACCAGACCATCCCCTGGTACAGTGCTATATTAACCAGACCATCCCCTGGTACAGTGTTATATTAACCAGACCATCCCCTGGTACAGTGCTATATTAACCAGACCATCCCCTGGTACAGTGTTATATTAACCAGACCATCCCCTGGCACAGTGCTATATTAACCAGACCATCCCCTGGTACAGTGTTATATTAACCAGACCATCCCCTGTTATATTAACCAGACCATCCCCTGTTATATTAACCAGACCATCCCCTGTTATATTAACCAGACCATCCCCTGGTACAGTGTTATATTAACCAGACCATCCCCTGGTACAGTGCTATATTAACCAGACCATCCCCTGGTACAGTGTTATATTAACCAGACCATCCCCTGGTACAGTGTTATATTAACCAGACCATCCCCTGGCACAGTGTTATATTAACCAGACCATCCCCTGGTACAGTGCTATATTAACCAGACCATCCCCTGTTATATTAACCAGACCATCCCCTGGTATATTAACCAGACCATCCCCTGTTATATTAACCAGACCATCCCCTGTTATATTAACCAGACCATCCCCTGGTACAGTGCTATATTAACCAGACCATCCCCTGTTATATTAACCAGACCATCCCCTGTTATATTAACCAGACCATCCCCTGGTACACTGCTATATTAACCAGACCATCCCCTGGTACAGTGTTATATTAACCAGACCATCCCCTGGTACAGTGCTATATTAACCAGACCATCCCCTGTTATATTAACCAGACCATCCCCTGTTATATTAACCAGACCATCCCCTGTTATATTAACCAGACCATCCCCTGTTATATTAACCAGACCATCCCCTGTTATATTAACCAGACCATCCCCTGTTATATTAACCAGACCATCCCCTGTTATATTAACCAGACCATCCCCTGGTACAGTGTTATATTAACCAGACCATCCCCTGGTACAGTGTTATATTAACCAGACCATCCCCTGGTACAGTGTTATATTAACCAGACCATCCCCTGGTACAGTGCTATATTAACCAGACCATCCCCTGTTATATTAACCAGACCATCCCCTGTTATATTAACCAGACCATCCCCTGTTATATTAACCAGACCATCCCCTGGTACAGTGTTATACTAACCAGACCATCCCCTGGTACAGTGTTATACTAACCAGACCATCCCCTGACACAGTGTTATATTAACCAGACCATCCCCTGGTACAGTGTTATATTAACCAGACCATCCCCTGACACAGTGTTATATTAACCAGACCATCCCCTGGTACAGTGTTATATTAACCAGACCATCCCCTGGTACAGTGCTATATTAACCAGACCATCCCCTGGTACAGTGTTATATTAACCAGACCATCCCCTGGTACAGTGCTATATTAACCAGACCATCCCCTGGTACAGTGTTATACTAACCAGACCATCCCCTGGTACAGTGTTATATTAACCAGACCATCACCTGGTACAGTGTTATATTAACCAGACCATCCCCTGTTATATTAACCAGACCATCCCCTGACACAGTGTTATATTAACCAGACCATCCCCTGGTACAGTGTTATATTAACCAGACCATCACCTGGTACAGTGCTATATTAACCAGACCATCCCCTGGTACAGTGTTATACTAACCAGACCATCCCCTGGTACAGTGTTATATTAACCAGACCATCACCTGGTACAGTGTTATATTAACCAGACCATCCCCTGACACAGTGTTATATTAACCAGACCATCCCCTGTTATATTAACCAGACCATCCCCTGTTATATTAACCAGACCATCCCCTGTTATATTAACCAGACCATCCCCTGTTATATTAACCAGACCATCCCCTGTTATATTAACCAGACCATCCCCTGTTATATTAACCAGACCATCCCCTGTTATATTAACCAGACCATCCCCTGTTATATTAACCAGACCATCCCCTGTTATATTAACCAGACCATCCCCTGGTACAGTGTTATATTAACCAGACCATCCCCTGTTATATTAACCAGACCATCCCCTGGTACAGTGTTATATTAACCAGACCATCCCCTGGTACAGTGTTATATTAACCAGACCATCCCCTGGTACAGTGTTATATTAACCAGACCATCCCCTGGTACAGTGCTATATTAACCAGACCATCCCCTGTTATATTAACCAGACCATCCCCTGTTATATTAACCAGACCATCCCCTGTTATATTAACCAGACCATCCCCTGGTACAGTGTTATATTAACCAGACCATCCCCTGGCACAGTGTTATATTAACCAGACCATCCCCTGTTATATTAACCAGACCATCCCCTGTTATATTAACCAGACCATCCCCTGGTACAGTGTTATATTAACCAGACCATCCCCTGGTACAGTGCTATATTAACCAGACCATCCCCTGTTATATTAACCAGACCATCCCCTGGTACAGTGTTATATTAACCAGACCATCCCCTGTTATATTAACCAGACCATCCCCTGGTACAGTGTTATATTAACCAGACCATCCCCTGGCACAGTGCTATATTAACCAGACCATCCCCTGGCACAGTGCTATATTAACCAGACCATCCCCTGGCACAGTGCTATATTAACCAGACCATCCCCTGTTATATTAACCAGACCATCCCCTGGTACAGTGTTATATTAACCAGACCATCCCCTGGTACAGTGCTATATTAACCAGACCATCCCCTGGCACAGTGCTATATTAACCAGACCATCCCCTGTTATATTAACCAGACCATCCCCTCCACACTTAAGGGGCTGAATAATTTTGCACGCCCAATTTTTCAGTTTTTGATTTGTTAAAAAAGTTTGAAATATCCAATAAATGTCGTTCCACTTCATGATTGTGTCCCACTTGCTGTTGATTCGTCACAAAAAATACAGTTTTATATCTTTATGTTTGAAGCCTGAAATGTGGCAAAAGGTCGCAAAGTTCAAGGGGGCCGAATACTTTCGCAAGGCACTGTAGTCTGCACAGATTATGCCAGACCTGGGCCCTGACGGACCTGGGCCCTGACAGACCTGGGCCCTGACAGAGCTGGGCCCTGACAGACCTGGGCCCTGACAGACCTGGGCCCTGACAGACCTGGGTCCTGACAGACCTGGGTCCTGACGGTAAATCTCTAAGACCAAAATAATGGTCTTCCAAAAAAGGTCCAGTTCCCAGGACCACAAATACAAATTCCATCTAGACACCGTTGCCCTCGAGCACAATGGGAATTGATGGAAATTGATAAAAAATATATCACTAGCCACTTTAGACAATGCTACTTAATATAATGTTTACATACCCTACATTATTCATCTCATATGTATATACTGTACTCTATGCCATCTACTGCATCTTGTTTACATACCCTACATTATTCATCTCATATGTATATACTGTACTCTATACCATCTACTGCATCTTGTTTACATACCCTACATTATTCATCTCATATGTATATACTGTACTCTATACCATCTACTGCATCTTGTTTACATACCCTACATTATTCATCTCATATGTATATACTGTACTCTATGCCATCTACTGCATCTTGTTTACATACCCTACATTATTCATCTCATATGTATATACTGTACTCTATGCCATCTACTGCATCTTGTTTACATACCCTACATTATTCATCTCATATGTATATACTGTACTCTATGCCATCTACTGCATCTTGTTTACATACCCTACATTATTCATCTCATATGTATATACTGTACTCTATGCCATCTACTGCATCTTGTTTACATACCCTACATTATTCATCTCATATGTATATACTGTACTCTATACCATCTACTGCATCTTGTTTACATACCCTACATTATTCATCTCATATGTATATACTGTACTCTATGCCATCTACTGCATCTTGTTTATATACCCTACATTACTCATCTCATATGTATATACTGTACTCTATGCCATCTACTGCATCTTGTTTACATACCCTACATTACTCATCTCATATGTATATACTGTACTCTATGCCATCTACTGCATCTTGTTTATATACCCTACATTACTCATCTCATATGTATATACTGTACTCTATACCATCTACTGCATCTTGTTTATATACCCTACATTACTCATCTCATATGTATATACTGTACTCTATGCCATCTACTGCATCTTGTTTATATACCCTACATTACTCATCTCATATGTATATACTGTACTCTATGCCATCTACTGCATCTTGTTTACATACCCTACATTACTCATCTCATATGTATATACTGTACTCTATGCCATCTACTGCATCTTGTTTATATACCCTACATTACTCATCTCATATGTATATACTGTACTCTATGCCATCTACTGCATCTTGTTTACATACCCTACATTACTCATCTCATATGTATATACTGTACTCTATGCCATCTACTGCATCTTGTTTACATACCCTACATTACTCATCTCATATGTATATACTGTACTCTATGCCATCTACTGCATCTTGTTTACATACCCTACATTACTCATCTCATATGTATATACTGTACTCTATACCATCTACTGCATCTTGTTTACATACCCTACATTACTCATCTCATATGTATATACTGTACTCTATGCCATCTACTGCATCTTGTTTATATACCCTACATTACTCATCTCATATGTATATACTGTACTCTATGCCATCTACTGCATCTTGTTTATATACCCTACATTACTCATCTCATATGTATATACTGTACTCTATGCCATCTACTGCATCTTGTTTACATACCCTACATTACTCATCTCATATGTATATACTGTACTCTATGCCATCTACTGCATCTTGTTTATATACCCTACATTACTCATCTCATATGTATATACTGTACTCTATGCCATCTACTGCATCTTGTTTACATACCCTACATTACTCATCTCATATGTATATACTGTACTCTATGCCATCTACTGCATCTTGTTTACATACCCTACATTACTCATCTCATATGTATATACTGTACTCTATGCCATCTACTGCATCTTGTTTACATACCCTACATTACTCATCTCATATGTATATACTGTACTCTATACCATCTACTGCATCTTGTTTACATACCCTACATTACTCATCTCATATGTATATACTGTACTCTATGCCATCTACTGCATCTTGTTTATATACCCTACATTACTCATCTCATATGTATATACTGTACTCTATGCCATCTACTGCATCTTGTTTATATACCCTACATTACTCATCTCATATGTATATACTGTACTCTATGCCATCTACTGCATCTTGTTTATATACCCTACATTACTCATCTCATATGTATATACTGTACTCTATACCATCTACTGCATCTTGTTTACATACCCTACATTACTCATCTCATATGTATATACTGTACTCTATGCCATCTACTGCATCTTGTTTACATACCCTACATTACTCATCTCATATGTATATACTGTACTCTATGCCATCTACTGCATCTTGTTTACATACCCTACATTATTCATCTCATATGTATATACTGTACTCTATGCCATCTACTGCATCTTGTTTACATACCCTACATTACTCATCTCATATGTATATACTGTACTCTATACCATCTACTGCATCTTGTTTACATACCCTACATTACTCATCTCATATGTATATACTGTACTCTATGCCATCTACTGCATCTTGTTTATATACCCTACATTACTCATCTCATATGTATATACTGTACTCTATGCCATCTACTGCATCTTGTTTATATACCCTACATTACTCATCTCATATGTATATACTGTACTCTATGCCATCTACTGCATCTTGTTTACATACCCTACATTACTCATCTCATATGTATATACTGTACTCTATGCCATCTACTGCATCTTGTTTATATACCCTACATTACTCATCTCATATGTATATACTGTACTCTATGCCATCTACTGCATCTTGTTTACATACCCTACATTACTCATCTCATATGTATATACTGTACTCTATGCCATCTACTGCATCTTGTTTACATACCCTACATTATTCATCTCATATGTATATACTGTACTCTATGCCATCTACTGCATCTTGTTTACATACCCTACATTATTCATCTCATATGTATATACTGTACTCTATGCCATCTACTGCATCTTGTTTATATACCCTACATTACTCATCTCATATGTATATACTGTACTCTATGCCATCTACTGCATCTTGTTTACATACCCTACATTACTCATCTCATATGTATATACTGTACTCTATGCCATCTACTGCATCTTGTTTATATACCCTACATTACTCATCTCATATGTATATACTGTACTCTATGCCATCTACTGCATCTTGTTTACTACCCTACATTACTCATCTCATATGTATATACTGTACTCTATGCCATCTACTGCATCTTGTTTATATACCCTACATTACTCATCTCATATGTATATACTGTACTCTATGCCATCTACTGCATCTTGTTTACATACCCTACATTACTCATCTCATATGTATATACTGTACTCTATGCCATCTACTGCATCTTGTTTACATACCCTACATTATTCATCTCATATGTATATACTGTACTCTATGCCATCTACTGCATCTTGTTTACATACCCTACATTATTCATCTCATATGTATATACTGTACTCTATGCCATCTACTGCATCTTGTTTATATATACCCTACATTACTCATCTCATATGTATATACTGTACTCTATGCCATCTACTGCATCTTGTTTACATACCCTACATTACTCATCTCATATGTATATACTGTACTCTATGCCATCTACTGCATCTTGTTTATATACCCTACATTACTCATCTCATATGTATATACTGTACTCTATGCCATCTACTGCATCTTGTTTACATACCCTACATTACTCATCTCATATGTATATACTGTACTCTATGCCATCTACTGCATCTTGTTTATATACCCTACATTACTCATCTCATATGTATATACTGTACTCTATGCCATCTACTGCATCTTGTTTACATACCCTACATTACTCATCTCATATGTATATACTGTACTCTATGCCATCTACTGCATCTTGTTTACATACCCTACATTACTCATCTCATATGTATATACTGTACTCTATGCCATCTACTGCATCTTGTTTACATACCCTACATTATTCATCTCATATGTATATACTGTACTCTATGCCATCTACTGCATCTTGTTTACATACCCTACATTACTCATCTCATATGTATATACTGTACTCTATGCCATCTACTGCATCTTGTTTATATACCCTACATTACTCATCTCATATGTATATACTGTACTCTATACCATCTACTGCATCTTGTTTATATACCCTACATTACTCATCTCATATGTATATACTGTACTCTATGCCATCTACTGCATCTTGTTTACATACCCTACATTATTCATCTCATATGTATATACTGTACTCTATGCCATCTACTGCATCTTGTTTACATACCCTACATTATTCATCTCATATGTATATACTGTACTCTATGCCATCTACTGCATCTTGTTTACATACCCTACATTATTCATCTCATATGTATATACTGTACTCTATGCCATCTACTGCATCTTGTTTACATACCCTACATTATTCATCTCATATGTATATACTGTACTCTATGCCATCTACTGCATCTTGTTTATATACCCTATTACTCATCTCATATGTATATACTGTACTCTATGCCATCTACTGCATCTTGTTTATATACCCTACATTACTCATCTCATATGTATATACTGTACTCTATGCCATCTACTGCATCTTGTTTACATACCCTACATTATTCATCTCATATGTATATACTGTACTCTATACCATCTACTGCATCTTGTTTACATACCCTACATTATTCATCTCATATGTATATACTGTACTCTATACCATCTACTGCATCTTGTTTATATACCCTACATTACTCATCTCATATGTATATACTGTACTCTATGCCATCTACTGCATCTTGTTTACATACCCTACATTATTCATCTCATATGTATATACTGTACTCTATGCCATCTACTGCATCTTGTTTACATACCCTACATTATTCATCTCATATGTATATACTGTACTCTATGCCATCTACTGCATCTTGTTTACATACCCTACATTATTCATCTCATATGTATATACTGTACTCTATGCCATCTACTGCATCTTGTTTACATACCCTACATTATTCATCTCATATGTATATACTGTACTCTATGCCATCTACTGCATCTTGTTTACATACCCTACATTACTCATCTCATATGTATATACTGTACTCTATGCCATCTACTGCATCTTGTTTACATACCCTACATTATTCATCTCATATGTATATACTGTACTCTATGCCATCTACTGCATCTTGTTTACATACCCTACATTATTCATCTCATATGTATATACTGTACTCTATGCCATCTACTGCATCTTGTTTATATACCCTACATTACTCATCTCATATGTATATACTGTACTCTATGCCATCTACTGCATCTTGTTTACATACCCTACATTACTCATCTCATATGTATATACTGTACTCTATGCCATCTACTGCATCTTGTTTATATACCCTACATTACTCATCTCATATGTATATACTGTACTCTATGCCATCTACTGCATCTTGTTTACATACCCTACATTACTCATCTCATATGTATATACTGTACTCTATGCCATCTACTGCATCTTGTTTACATACCCTACATTACTCATCTCATATGTATATACTGTACTCTATGCCATCTACTGCATCTTGTTTACATACCCTACATTACTCATCTCATATGTATATACTGTACTCTATGCCATCTACTGCATCTTGTTTACATACCCTACATTATTCATCTCATATGTATATACTGTACTCTATGCCATCTACTGCATCTTGTTTACATACCCTACATTACTCATCTCATATGTATATACTGTACTCTCTGCCATCTACTGCATCTTGTTTATATACCTGGTCTACATTACTCATCTCATATGTATATACTGTACTCTATACCATCTACTGCATCTTGTTTATATACCCTGTATTACTCATCTCATATGTATATACTGTACTCTATGCCATCTACTGCATCTTGTTTACATACCCTACATTATTCATCTCATATGTATATACTGTACTCTATGCCATCTACTGCATCTTGTTTACATACCCTACATTATTCATCTCATATGTATATACTGTACTCTATGCCATCTACTGCATCTTGTTTACATACCCTGTTATTCATCTCATATGTATATACTGTACTCTATGCCATCTACTGCATCTTGTTTACATACCCTACATTATTCATCTCATATGTATATACTGTACTCTATGCCATCTACTGCATCTTGTTTACATACCCTACATTATTCATCTCATATGTATATACTGTACTCTATGCCATCTACTGCATCTTGTTTATATACCCTAATTACTCATCTCATATGTATATCCTGTACTCTATGCCATCTACTGCATCTTGTTTACATACCCTACATTATTCATCTCATATGTATATACTGTACTCTATGCCATCTACTGCATCTTGTTTACATACCCTACATTATTCATCTCATATGTATATACTGTACTCTATGCCATCTACTGCATCTTGTTTACATACCCTACATTATTCATCTCATATGTATATCTGGTCTACTGTACTCTATGCCATCTACTGCATCTTGTTTATATACCCTACATTACTCATCTCATATGTATATACTGTACTCTATGCCATCTACTGCATCTTGTTTACATACCCTACATTATTCATCTCATATGTATATACTGTACTCTATGCCATCTACTGCATCTTGTTTACATACCCTACATTATTCATCTCATATGTATATACTGTACTCTATGCCATCTACTGCATCTTGTTTACATACCCTACATTATTCATCTCATATGTATATACTGTACTCTATGCCATCTACTGCATCTTGTTTATATACCCTACATTATTCATCTCATATGTCTATACTGTACTCTATGCCATCTACTGCATCTTGTTTACATAAGTGGCATCCTACATTATTCATCTCATATGTATATACTGTACTCTATAGGTCCATCTACTGCATCTTGTTTACATACCCTACATTATTCATCTCATATGTATATACTGTACTCTAGAAGTGCCATCTACTGCATCTTGTTTATATACTGTCTAAAGAAGTGGCAGGTCCTACACACTCATCTCATATGTATATACTGTACTCTATGCCATCTACTGCATCTTGTTTATATACCCTACATTACTCATCTCATATGTATATACTGTACTCTATACCATCTACTGCATCTTGTTTACATACCCTACATTATTCATCTCATATGTATATACTGTACTCTATGCCATCTACTGCATCTTGTTTATATACCCTACATTACTCATCTCATATGTATATACTGTACTCTATGCCATCTACTGCATCTTGCCGTTCTGCACCATCACTCATTCATATCTTTATGTACATATTCTTCATCCCTTTACACTTGTGTGTATAAGACAGTAGTTTTGGAATTGTAAGGTTAGATCACTCGTTGGTTATCACTGCATTGTCGGAACTAGAAGCAAAAGCATTTCGCTACACTCGCATTAACATCTGCTAACCATGTGTATGTGAAGTGGCATCCTGTTTCCTGTAGGTCTCTGGTCTAAAGAAGTGGCATCCTGTAGGTCTCTGGTCTATAGATGTGGCATCCTGTAGGTCTCTGGTCTAAAGAAGTGGCATCCTGTAGGTCTCTGGTCTGTAGAAGTGGCATCCTGTTTCCTGTAGGTCTCTGGTCTATAGAAGTGGCATCCTGTTTCCTGTAGGTCTCTGGTCTAAAGAAGTGGCATCCTGTAGGTCTCTGGTCTATAGATGTGGCATCCTGTAGGTCTCTGGTCTAAAGAAGTGGCATCCTGTAGGTCTCTGGTCTATAGATGTGGCATCCTGTAGGTCTCTGGTCTATAGAAGTGGCATCCTGTTTCCTGTAGGTCTCTGGTCTATAGAAGTGGCATCCTGTAGGTCTCTGGTCTAAAGAAGTGGCATCCTGTTTCCTGTAGGTCTCTGGTCTATAGAAGTGGCATCCTGTAGGTCTCTGGTCTATAGAAGTGGCATCCTGTTTCCTGTAGGTCTCTGGTCTATAGAAGTGGCATCCTGTTTCCTGTAGGTCTCTGGTCTATAGAAGTGGCATCCTGTAGGTCTCTGGTCTATAGAAGTGGCATCCTGTTTCCTGTAGGTCTCTGGTCTGAAGTGGCATCCTGTTTCCTGTAGGTCTCTGGTCTATAGAAGTGGCATCCTGTTTCCTGTAGGTCTCTGGTCTAAAGAAGTGGCATCCTGTTTCCTGTAGGTCTCTGGTCTATAGAAGTGGCATCCTGTTTCCTGTAGGTCTCTGGTCTATAGAAGTGGCATCCTGTTTCCTGTAGGTCTCTGGTCTATAGAAGTGGCATCCTGTAGGTCTCTGGTCTAAAGAAGTGGCATCCTGTAGGTCTCTGGTCTATAGATGTGGCATCCTGTAGGTCTCTGGTCTATAGAAGTGGCATCCTGTTTCCTGTAGGTCTCTGGTCTAAAGAAGTGGCATCCTGTAGGTCTCTGGTCTAAAGAAGTGGCATCCTGTTTCCTGTAGGTCTCTGGTCTATAGAAGTGGCATCCTGTTTCCTGTAGGTCTCTGGTCTATAGAAGTGGCATCCTGTAGGTCTCTGGTCTATAGAAGTGGCATCCTGTTTCCTGTAGGTCTCTGGTCTAAAGAAGTGGCATCCTGTAGGTCTCTGGTCTATAGAAGTGGCATCCTGTAGGTCTCTGGTCTATAGAAGTGGCATCCTGTTTCCTGTAGGTCTCTGGTCTAAAGAAGTGGCATCCTGTTTCCTGTAGGTCTCTGGTCTAAAGAAGTGGCATCCTGTTTCCTGTAGGTCTCTGGTCTATAGAAGTGGCATCCTGTTTCCTGTAGGTCTCTGGTCTATAGAAGTGGCATCCTGTTTCCT
>NC_060193.1:6107875-6120375 GCF_021184085.1 Oncorhynchus gorbuscha
CTCCCCATCTCTCCTCCTTCTCCTTCCATCCCTCCCTCACTCCCCACCTGTCCTCCTTCTCCTTCCATCCCTCCCTCACTCCCCATCTCTCCTCCATCTCCTTCCATCCCTCCCTCACTCCCCATCTCTCCTCCTTCTCCTTCCATCCCTGCCTCACTCCCCATCTCTCCTCCTTCTCCTTCCATCCCTCCCTCACTCCCCTCCCTCCCCTCCCTTTCTCCTTCCATCCCTCCATCACTCCCCATCTCTCCTCCTTCAATCCCTCCCTCACTCCCCCCATCTCTCCCCCATCTCTCCTCTTTCTCCACCATCCCCCTCTCCTTTCTCCTCTCCTCCCTCCCCTCCCTTTCTCCTTCCATCCCCTCTCCCTCTCTCCATCTCTCCTCTTTCTCCATCCCTCCCTCCCCCCTTTCTCCTTCCATCCCTCACTCTCCATCTGTCCTCCTTCCATCCTCACTCTCCATCTCTCCTCCTTCCATCCCTCACTCCCCATCTCTCCTCCTTCCACCCCTCACTCTCCATATCTCCTCTTTCTCCATCCTCCCCGCCCCTTCTCCTTCCATCCCTCACTCTCCTTCTCTCCTCCTTACATCCCTCACTCACCATCTCTCCTCTTTCTCCATCCTCCCCTCCCCTTCTCCTTCCATCCCTCACTCTCCATATCTCCTCTTTCTCCATCCTCCCCTCCCCTTCTCCTTCCATCCCTCACTCCCCATCTCTCCTCCTTCTCCTTCCCTCCCTCCCTCACTCCCCATCTCTCCTCCTTCTCCTTCCATCCCTCCCTCACTCCCCATCTCTCCTCCTTCTCCTTCCATCCCTTCCTCACTCCCCTCCCCTCCTCCCTTTCTCCTTCCATCCCTCCCTCACTCCCCATCTCTCCTCCTTCAATCCCTCCCTCACTCCCCCATCTCTCCTCTTTCTCCACCATCCCCTCCCCTCCCTTTCTCCTCTCCTCCCCTCCCTCCTTCCATCCCTCCCTCACTCCCCATCTCTCCTCTTTCTCCACCCTCCCCTCCCCTCCCTTTCTCCTTCCATCCCTCACTCTCCATCTCTCCTCTTTCTCCATCCTCTCCATCTCTCTCTCCTTCCATCCTCCTCTCCATATCTCCTCCTTCCATCCCTCATTCCCCATCTCTCCTCCTTCCATCCCTCATTCTCCATCTGTCCTCTTTCTCCATCCTCCCTCCCCTTCTCCTTCCATCCCTCACTCTCCATCTTCCTCTTTCTCCATCCTCCCCTCCCATTCTCCTTCAATCCCTCACTCTCCATCTCTCCTCTTTCCATCCCTCACTCTCCATCTCTCCTCCTTCCATTCCTCACTCCCCATCTCTCCTCCTTCCACCCCTCACTCTCCATATCTCCTCTTTCTCCATCCTCCCCTCCCCTTCTCCTTCCATCCCCACTCTCCTTCTCTCCTCCTTCCATCCCTCACTCTCCATCTCTCCTCCTTCCATCCCTCACTCCCCATCTCTCCTCTTTCTCCATCCTTCCCTCCCCTTCTCCTTCCATCCCTCACTCTCCATATCTCCTCTTTCTCCATCCTCCCCTCCCCTTCTCCTTCCATCCCTCACACTCCATCTCTCCTCCTTCCATCCCTCACTCTCCATCTCTCCTCCTTCAATCCCTCCCTCACTCCCCCATCTCTCCTCTTTCTCCACCATCCCCTCCCCTCCCTTTCTCCTCTCCTCCCCTCCCTCCTTCCACCCCTCCCTCACTCCCCATCTCCCCTCTTTCTCCACCCTCCCCTCCCCTCCCTTTCTCCTTCCATCCTTCACTCTCCATCTCCCCTCCTTCCATCCCTCACTCTCCATCTCTCCTCTTTCTCCATCCTCCCCTCCCCTTCTCCTTCCATCCCTCACTCTCCATATCTCCTCCTTCCATCCCTCACTCCCCATCTCTCCTCCTTCCATCCCTCACTCTCCATCTGTCCTCTTTCTCCATCCTCCCCTCCCCTTCTCCTTCCATCCCTCACTCTCCATCTCTCCTCTTTCTCCATCCTCCCCTCCCATTCTCCTTCCATCCCTCACTCTCCATCTCTCCTCTTTCCATCCCTCACTCTCCATCTCTCCTCCTTCCATTCCTCACTCCCCATCTCTCCTCCTTCCACCCCTCACTCTCCATATCTCCTCTTTCTCCATCCTCCCCTCCCCTTCTCCTTCCATCCCTCACTCTCCTTCTCTCCTCCTTCCATCCCTCACTCTCCATCTCTCCTCCTTCCATCCCTCACTCCCCATCTCTCCTCTTTCTCCACCCTCCCCTCCCCTTCTCCTTCCATCCCTCACTCTCCATATCTCCTCTTTCTCCATCCTCCCCCCCTCCCTTCTCCTTCCATCCCTCACTCCCCATCTCTCCTCCTTCCATCCCTCACTCCCCATCTCTCTCTCCTTCAATCCCTCCCTCACTCCCCCATCTCTCCTCCACATTTCTCCACCCATCCCCCCTCCCCTCCCTTTCCTCCTCCCTCACTCCCCATCCCTCCTTCCATCCCCCTCCCTCACTCCCCATCTCTCCTCCTTCTCCATCCTCCCCTCCCCTCCCTTTCTCCTTCCATCCCTCACTCCCATCTCTCCTCTTTCTCCATCCTCCCTCCTCCCTTCTCCTTCCATCCCTCACTCCCATCTCTCCTCCTTCCCATCCTCCCTCCCCCCATCCTCTCTCCATCTCCTTCCATCCCTCACTCTCCATCTGTCCTCCTTTCTCCATCCTCCCCTCCCCTCCCTCCCCCTCTCCTTCCATCCCTCACTCTCCATCTTTCCTCCATTTCTCCATCCTTCCCCTCACTCCCCATCTCTCCCTTCTCCATCCCTCCTCTCCATCTCTCCTCTTTCCATCCCATCACTCTCCATCTCTCCTCCTTCCATTCCTCACTCCCCATCTCTCCTCCTTCCACCCCTCACTCCCTCCTCCTTCTCCTCTTTCTCCATCCTCCCATCTCCCCCTCCTTTCTCCTTCCCTCCCTCACTCTGTCCTCCTCTCTCCTCCTTCCATCCCTCCCTTTCTCCTTCCATCCCTCACTCCCCCCATCTCCTTCCATCCTCTCACTCCCCATCCATCCCTCACTCCCCATCTCTCCTCTCCATCCTCCCCTCCCTTTCTCCTTCCATCCCTCACTCCCCATCTCTCCTCCTTCTCCATCCTCCCCTTCACTCCCTTTCTCCTTCCATCTCTCCTCTTTCCTTCTCACTTTCCTCCAATCTTACACCTGTCTTCATCTCTCTCAAGCGTAGCACTTCTAAGAGGACTTCTCTATCTTACCAGGCTCCCACTCTCTCTATGTCTGTCTGTCTCTATCATATCCTACCTTCTTTCTTCTCTCTTACTTCAAAGAGTAACAGGGTGGTTACCATAGATACCACAGACTCATGCTGTATGTGTGTACAAGGTAAGTGCCAATGTCTCTCTGACGGACGTGACCAAAAATACAAAAATCTTACTTTCATACCTCTCTGTCTGGTCCAAATCTCTCTCTCTCTCTCTGCCTGGTCCATCTCTCTCTCTCTGTCTGGTCCATCTCTCTCTCTGTCTGGTCCATCTCTCTCTCTGCCTGGTCCATCTCTCTCTCTCTCTCTGCCTGGTCCATCTCTCTCTCTGTCTGGTCCATCTCTCTCTCTGTCTGGTCCAACTCTCTCTCTCCATGCCTGGTCCATCTCTCTCTCTCTCTGTCTGGTCCATCTCCCTCTCTGCCCGGTCCATCTCTCTCTCCCTCTCTGCTTGGTCCATCTCTCTCTGTCTGGTCCATCTCTCTCTGTCTTGTCCATCTCTCTCTCTGTCTGGTCCCCATCTCTCTCTCTCTGTCTGGTCCCCATCTCTCTCTCTGTCTGGTCCCCATCTCTCTCTCTGCCTGGTCCATCTCTCTCTCTGTCTGGTCCATCTCTCTCTCTGTCTGGTCCATCTCTCTCCCTCTCTGCCTGGTCCATCTCTCTCTGTCTGGTCCATCTCTTTCTCTGTCTGGTCCAACTCCCTCTCTGTCTGGTCCCCATCTCTCTCTCTGTCTGGTCCATCTCTCTCTCTGTCTGGTCCATCTCTCTCTGTCTGGTCCATCTCTCTCTCTGTCTGGTCCATCTCTCTCTGTCTGGTCCATCTCTCTCTCTGTCTGGTCCATCTCTCTCTCTGTCTGGTCCATCTCTCTCTCTGCCGGGTCCAACTCTCTCTCTGTCTGGTCCAACTCTCTCTCTGCCTGGTCCATCTCTCTCTCTGTCTGGTCCAACTCTCTCTCTCTCTCTGCCTGGTCCATCTCTCTCTCTGTCTGGTCCATCTCTCTCTCTGTCTGGTCCATCTCTCTCTCTGCCTGGTCCAACTCTCTCTCTGCCTGGTCCCCATCTCCCTCTCTGTCTGGTCCAACTCTCTCCCTCTCTGTCTGGTCCATCTCTCTCTGCCTGGTCCCCATCTCTCTCTCTCTCTCCTCTGGTCCATCTCTCTCTCTGTCTGGTCCAACTCTCTCCCTCTCTGCCTGGTCCCCATCTCTCTCTCTGCCTGGTCCCCATCTCTCTCTCTGTCTGGTCCAACTCTCTCTCTCTCTCTCCCTGGTCCCCATCTCTCTCTCTGTCTGGTCCAACTCTCTCTCTCTCTCTGCCTGGTCCATCTCTCTCTCTCTCTCTGCCTGGTCCATCTCTCTCTCTCTCTCTCTGCCTGGTCCATCTCTCTCTCTGTCTCTCTCTGTCTGGTCCATCTCTCTCTCTGGTCCATCTCTCTCTCTGTCTGGTCCATCTCTCTCTCTCTCTCTCTCTCTCTCTCTCTCTCTCTGTCTGGTCCATCTCCCTCTCTGCCCGGTCCATCTCTCTCTCCCTCTCTGCCTGGTCCATCTCTCTCTCTATCTGGTCCATCTCTCTCTGTCTGGTCCATCTCTCTCTCTGTCTGGTACCCATCTCTCTCTCTGTCTGGTCCCCATCTCACTCTCTCTGTCTGGTCCCCATCTCTCTCTCTCTGTCTGGTCCCCATCTTTCTCTCTGTCTGGTCCCCATCTCTCTTTCTGCCGGGTGCCCCTCTCTCTGTCTGGTCCCCCTCTCTCTGGTCCCCATCGCTCTCTCTCTCTGTCTGGTCCCCATCTCTCTCTCTGTCTGGTCCCCATCTCTCTCTCTGCCTGGTCCCCATCTCTCTCTCTGCCTGGTCCCCATCTCTCTCTCTGCCTGGTCCCCATCTCTCTCTCTGTCTGGTCCCCATCTCTCTCTCTGTCTGGTCCATCTCTCTCTCTGTCTGGTCCATCTCTCTCTCTGTCTGGTCCATCTCTCTCTCTGTCTGGTCCATCTCTCTCTCTGCCTGGTCCAACTCTCTCTCTGTCTGGTCCAACTCTCTCTCTCTCTCTGCCTGGTCCATCTCTCTCTCTGTCTGGTCCAACTCTCTCTCTCTCTCTGCCTGGTCCATCTCTCTCTCTGTCTGGTCCATCTCTTTCTCTGTCTGGTCCAACTCTCTCTCTGTCTGGTCCCCATCTCTCTCTCTGTCTGGTCCATCTCTCTCTCTGTCTGGTCCATCTCTCTCTCTGTCTGGTCCATCTCTCTCTCTGTCTGGTCCATCTCTCTCTGTCTGGTCCATCTCTCTCTGTCTGGTCCATCTCTCTCTGTCTGGTCCATCTCTCTCTCTGCCGGGTCCAACTCTCTCTGTCTGGTCCAACTCTCTCTCTGCCTGGTCCATCTCTCTCTCTGTCTGGTCCAACTCTCTCTCTCTCTCTCTCTGCCTGGTCCATCTCTCTCTCTGTCTGGTCCATCTCTCTCTCTGTCTGGTCCATCTCTCTCTCTGCCTGGTCCAACTCTCTCTCTGCCTGGTCCCCATCTCCCTCTCTGTCTGGTCCAACTCTCTCCCTCTCTGTCTGGTCCATCTCTCTCTCTGCCTGGTCCCCATCTCTCTCTCTGTCTGGTCCATCTCTCTCTCTGTCTGGTCCAACTCTCTCCCTCTCTGCCTGGTCCCCATCTCTCTCTCTCTGCCTGGTCCCCATCTCTCTCTCTGTCTGGTCCAACTCTCTCTCTCTCTCTGCCTGGTCCCCATCTCTCTCTCTGTCTGGTCCAACTCTCTCTCTCTCTCTGCCTGGTCCATCTCTCTCTCTCTCTCTGCCTGGTCCATCTCTCTCTCTCTCTCTGCCTGGTCCATCTCTCTCTCTGTCTCTCTCTGTCTGGTCCATCTCTCTCTGGTCCATCTCTCTCTCTGTCTGGTCCATCTCTCTCTCTCTCTCTCTCTCTCTCTCTCTCTCTGTCTGGTCCATCTCCCTCTCTGCCCGGTCCATCTCTCTCTCCCTCTCTGCCTGGTCCATCTCTCTCTCTATCTGGTCCATCTCTCTCTGTCTGGTCCATCTCTCTCTCTGTCTGGTACCCATCTCTCTCTCTGTCTGGTCCCCATCTCACTCTCTCTGTCTGGTCCCCATCTCTCTCTCTCTGTCTGGTCCCCATCTTTCTCTCTGTCTGGTCCCCATCTCTCTTTCTGCCGGGTGCCCCTCTCTCTGTCTGGTCCCCCTCTCTCTGGTCCCCATCGCTCTCTCTCTCTGTCTGGTCCCCATCTCTCTCTCTGTCTGGTCCCCATCTCTCTCTCTGCCTGGTCCCCATCTCTCTCTCTGCCTGGTCCCCATCTCTCTCTCTGCCTGGTCCCCATCACTCTCTCTGTCTGGTCCCCATCTCTCTCTCTGTCTGGTCCATCTCTCTCTCTGTCTGGTCCATCTCTCTCTCTGTCTGGTCCATCTCTCTCTCTGTCTGGTCCATCTCTCTCTCTGCCTGGTCCAACTCTCTCTCTGTCTGGTCCAACTCTCTCTCTCTCTGCCTGGTCCATCTCTCTCTGTCTGGTCCAACTCTCTCTCTCTGCCTGGTCCATCTCTCTCTCTGTCTGGTCCATCTCTCTCTCTGTCTGGTCCATCTTTCTCTCTGCCTGGTCCAACTCTCTCTCTGCCTGGTCCCCATCTCCCTCTCTGTCTGGTCCAACTCTCTCCCTCTCTGTCTGGTCCATCTCTCTCTCTGCCTGGTCCCCATCTCTCTCTCTCTGTCTGGTCCATCTCTCTCTCTGTCTGGTCCAACTCTCTCCTCTCTGCCTGGTCCCCATCTCCCTCTCTGCCTGGTCCCCATCTCTCTCTCTGTCTGGTCCAACTCTCTCTCTCTCTCTGCCTGGTCCCCATCTCTCTCTGTCTGGTCCAACTCTCTCTCTCTCTCTCTCTCTCTCTCTCTCTCTCTCTCTCTCTCTCTGCCTGGTCCATCTCTCTCTCTCTCTCTCTCTCTCTCTCTCTCTGCCTGGTCCATCTCTCTCTCTCTCTCTGTCTGGTCCATCTCTCTCTCTGGTCCATCTCTCTCTGTCTGGTCCATCTCTCTCTCTCTGGTCCCCATCTCTCTCTGTCTGGTCCATCTCTCTCTCTGTCTGGTCCATCTCTCTCTCTGTCTGGTCCATCTCTCTCTCTGTCTGGTCCATCTCTCTCTCTGTCTGGTCCATCTCTCTCTCTGTCTGGTCCATCTCTCTCTCTGTCTGGTCCATCTCTCTCTCTGCCGGGTCCAACTCTCTCTCTGTCTGGTCCAACTCTCTCTCTGCCTGGTCCATCTCTCTCTCTGTCTGGTCCAACTCTCTCTCTCTCTCTCTGCCTGGTCCATCTCTCTCTCTGTCTGGTCCATCTCTCTCTCTGTCTGGTCCATCTCTCTCTCTGCCTGGTCCAACTCTCTCTCTGCCTGGTCCCCATCTCCCTCTCTGTCTGGTCCAACTCTCTCCCTCTCTGTCTGGTCCATCTCTCTCTCTGCCTGGTCCCCATCTCTCTCTCTGTCTGGTCCATCTCTCTCTCTGTCTGGTCCAACTCTCTCCCTCTCTGCCTGGTCCCCATCTCTCTCTCTGCCTGGTCCCCATCTCTCTCTCTGTCTGGTCCAACTCTCTCTCTCTCTCTGCCTGGTCCCCATCTCTCTCTCTGTCTGGTCCATCTCTCTCTCTGTCTGGTCCAACTCTCTCCCTCTCTGCCTGGTCCCCATCTCTCTCTCTGCCTGGTCCCCATCTCTCTCTCTGTCTGGTCCAACTCTCTCTCTCTCTCTGCCTGGTCCCCATCTCTCTCTCTCTGTCTGGTCCAACTCTCTCTCTCTCTCTGCCTGGTCCATCTCTCTCTCTCTCTCTGCCTGGTCCATCTCTCTCTCTGTCTCTCTCTGTCTGGTCCATCTCTCTCTCTGGTCCATCTCTCTCTCTGTCTGGTCCAACTCTCTCTGTCTGGTCCCCATCTCTCTCTGTCTGGTCCATCTCTCTCTGTCTGGTCCATCTCTCTCTGTCTGGTCCATCTCTCTCTCTGTCTGGTCCATCTCTCTCTCTGTCTGGTCCATCTCTCTGTCTGGTCCATCTCTCTCTGTCTGGTCCATCTCTCTCTCTGCCGGGTCCAACTCTCTCTCTGTCTGGTCCAACTCTCTCTCTGCCTGGTCCATCTCTCTCTCTGTCTGGTCCAACTCTCTCTCTCTCTCTCTCTCTCTGCCTGGTCCATCTCTCTCTCTGTCTGGTCCATCTCTCTCTCTGCCTGGTCCAACTCTCTCTCTGCCTGGTCCCCATCTCCCTCTCTGTCTGGTCCAACTCTCTCCCTCTCTGTCTGGTCCATCTCTCTCTCTGCCTGGTCCCCATCTCTCTCTCTGTCTGGTCCATCTCTCTCTCTGTCTGGTCCAACTCTCTCCCTCTCTGCCTGGTCCCCATCTCTCTCTGCCTGGTCCCCATCTCTCTCTCTGTCTGGTCCAACTCTCTCTCTGCCTGGTCCCCATCTCTCTGTCTGGTCCAACTCTCTCTCTCTCTGCCTGGTCCATCTCTCTCTCTCTCTGCCTGGTCCATCTCTCTCTCTCTCTGCCTGGTCCATCTCTCTCTCTGTCTCTCTCTGTCTGGTCCATCTCTCTCTCTGGTCCATCTCTCTCTCTGTCTGGTCCATCTCTCTCTCTCTCTCTCTCTCTCTCTCTCTCTCTCTCTCTCTCTCTCTCTGTCTGGTCCATCTCCCTCTCTGCCCGGTCCATCTCTCTCTCCCTCTCTGCCTGGTCCATCTCTCTCTCTATCTGGTCCATCTCTCTCTGTCTGGTCCATCTCTCTCTCTGTCTGGTACCCATCTCTCTCTCTGTCTGGTCCCCATCTCTCTCTCTCTGTCTGGTCCCCATCTCTCTCTCTCTGTCTGGTCCCCATCTTTCTCTCTGTCTGGTCCCCATCTCTCTTTCTGCCGGGTCCCCCTCTCTCTGTCTGGTCCCCCTCTCTCTGGTCCCCATCGCTCTCTCTCTCTGTCTGGTCCCCATCTCTCTCTCTGTCTGGTCCCCATCTCTCTCTCTGCCTGGTCCCCATCTCTCTGCCTGGTCCCCATCTCTCTCTCTGCCTGGTCCCCATCTCTCTCTCTGTCTGGTCCCCATCTCTCTCTCTGTCTGGTCCATCTCTCTCTGTCTGGTCCATCTCTCTCTCTGTCTGGTCCATCTCTCTCTCTGTCTGGTCCATCTCTCTCTCTGCCTGGTCCAACTCTCTCTCTGTCTGGTCCAACTCTCTCTCTCTCTCTGCCTGGTCCATCTCTCTCTCTGTCTGGTCCAACTCTCTCTCTCTCTCTGCCTGGTCCATCTCTCTCTCTGCCTGGTCCAACTCTCTCTCTGTCTGGTCCAACTCTCTCTCTCTCTCTGCCTGGTCCATCTCTCTCTCTGTCTGGTCCAACTCTCTCTCTCTCTCTCTCTCTCTGCCTGGTCCATCTCTCTCTCTGTCTGGTCCATCTCTCTCTCTGTCTGGTCCATCTCTCTCTGCCTGGTCCAACTCTCTCTCTGCCTGGTCCCCATCTCCCTCTCTGTCTGGTCCAACTCTCTCCTCTCTGTCTGGTCCATCTCTCTCTCTGCCTGGTCCCCATCTCTCTCTGTCTGGTCCATCTCTCTCTGTCTGGTCCAACTCTCTCCCTCTCTGCCTGGTCCCCATCTCTCTCTGCCTGGTCCCCATCTCTCTCTCTGTCTGGTCCAACTCTCTCTCTCTCTCTGCCTGGTCCCCATCTCTCTCTCTGTCTGGTCCAACTCTCTCTCTCTCTCTGCCTGGTCCATCTCTCTCTCTCTCTCTGCCTGGTCCATCTCTCTCTCTGTCTCTCTCTGTCTGGTCCATCTCTCTCTCTGGTCCATCTCTCTCTCTGTCTGGTCCAACTCTCTCTCTGTCTGGTCCCCATCTCTCTCTCTGTCTGGTCCATCTCTCTCTCTGTCTGGTCCATCTCTCTCTCTGTCTGGTCCATCTCTCTCTCTGTCTGGTCCATCTCTCTCTCTGTCTGGTCCATCTCTCTCTCTGTCTGGTCCATCTCTCTCTCTGTCTGGTCCATCTCTCTCTCTGCCGGGTCCAACTCTCTCTCTGTCTGGTCCAACTCTCTCTCTGCCTGGTCCATCTCTCTCTCTGTCTGGTCCAACTCTCTCTCTCTCTCTCTCTCTCTGCCTGGTCCATCTCTCTCTCTGTCTGGTCCATCTCTCTCTCTGTCTGGTCCATCTCTCTCTCTGCCTGGTCCAACTCTCTCTCTGCCTGGTCCCCATCTCCCTCTCTGTCTGGTCCAACTCTCTCCCTCTCTGTCTGGTCCATCTCTCTCTCTGCCTGGTCCCCATCTCTCTCTCTGTCTGGTCCATCTCTCTCTCTGTCTGGTCCAACTCTCTCCCTCTCTGCCTGGTCCCCATCTCTCTCTCTGCCTGGTCCCCATCTCTCTCTCTGTCTGGTCCAACTCTCTCTCTCTCTCTGCCTGGTCCCCATCTCTCTCTCTGTCTGGTCCAACTCTCTCTCTCTCTGCCTGGTCCATCTCTCTCTCTCTGCCTGGTCCATCTCTCTCTCTCTCTCTGCCTGGTCCATCTCTCTCTGTCTCTCTCTGTCTGGTCCATCTCTCTCTGGTCCATCTCTCTCTCTGTCTGGTCCATCTCTCTCTCTCTCTCTCTCTCTCTCTCTCTCTCTCTCTCTCTCTCTCTGTCTGGTCCATCTCCCTCTCTGCCCGGTCCATCTCTCTCTCCCTCTCTGCCTGGTCCATCTCTCTCTCTATCTGGTCCATCTCTCTCTGTCTGGTCCATCTCTCTCTCTGTCTGGTACCCATCTCTCTCTCTGTCTGGTCCCCATCTCTCTCTCTCTGTCTGGTCCCCATCTCTCTCTCTCTGTCTGGTCCCCATCTTTCTCTCTGTCTGGTCCCCATCTCTCTTTCTGCCAGGTCCCCCTCTCTCTGTCTGGTCCCCCTCTCTCTGGTCCCCATCGCTCTCTCTCTCTGTCTGGTCCCCATCTCTCTCTCTGTCTGGTCCCCATCTCTCTCTCTGCCTGGTCCCCATCTCTCTCTCTGCCTGGTCCCCATCTCTCTCTCTGCCTGGTCCCCATCTCTCTCTCTGTCTGGTCCCCATCTCTCTCTCTGTCTGGTCCATCTCTCTCTCTGTCTGGTCCATCTCTCTCTGTCTGGTCCATCTCTCTCTCTGTCTGGTCCATCTCTCTCTCTGCCTGGTCCAACTCTCTCTCTGTCTGGTCCAACTCTCTCTCTCTCTCTCTGCCTGGTCCATCTCTCTCTCTGTCTGGTCCAACTCTCTCTCTCTCTCTGCCTGGTCCATCTCTCTCTCTGTCTGGTCCATCTCTCTCTCTGTCTGGTCCATCTTTCTCTCTGCCTGGTCCAACTCTCTCTCTGCCTGGTCCCCATCTCCCTCTCTGTCTGGTCCAACTCTCTCCCTCTCTGTCTGGTCCATCTCTCTCTCTGCCTGGTCCCCATCTCTCTCTCTCTGTCTGGTCCATCTCTCTCTCTGTCTGGTCCAACTCTCTCCCTCTCTGCCTGGTCCCCATCTCTCTCTCTGCCTGGTCCCCATCTCTCTCTCTGTCTGGTCCAACTCTCTCTCTCTCTCTGTCTGGTCCAACTCTCTCTCTCTCTCCCTCTCTCTCTCTCTCTGCCTGGTCCATCTCTCTCTCTCTCTCTCTCTCTCTCTCTGTCTCTCTCTGCCTGGTCCATCTCTCTCTCTGTCTCTCTCTGTCTGGTCCATCTCTCTCTCTGTCTGGTCCATCTCTCTCTCTCTCTCTCTCTCTCTCTCTCTCTCTCTCTCTCTCTCTCTCTCTCTCTCTCTCTCTCTCTCTCTCTCTCTCTCTCTCTCTCTCTCTCTCTCTCTCTCTCTCTCTCTGTCTGGTCCATCTCCCTCTCTGCCCGGTCCATCTCTCTCTCCCTCTCTGCCTGGTCCATCTCTCTCTCTATCTGGTCCATCTCTCTCTGTCTGGTCCATCTCTCTCTCTGTCTGGTACCCATCTCTCTCTCTGTCTGGTCCCCATCTCTCTCTCTCTGTCTGGTCCCCATCTCTCTCTCTCTGTCTGGTTCCCATCTCTCTCTCTGTCTGGTCCCCATCTCTCTCTCTGCCTGGTCCATCTCTCTCTCTGTCTGGCTGGTCCATCTCTCTCTCTGTCTGGTCCCCCTCTCTCTGGTCCCCATCGCTCTCTCTCTCTGTCTGGTCCCCATCTCTCTCTCTGCCTGGTCCCCATCTCTCTCTCTGTCTGGTCCCCATCTCTCTCTCTGTCTGGTCCCCATCTCTCTCTCTCTCTGGTCCCCATCGCTCTCTCTCTCTGTCTGGTCCCCATCTCTCTCTCTGTCTGGTCCCCAT
>NC_060193.1:6122875-6147875 GCF_021184085.1 Oncorhynchus gorbuscha
AAAACCTATTTCTCCTCCTCTCCTCTCTACTCCCTCTCTCTACTCCATCTCTCTACTCCCTCCCTCTCTCTACTCTTCTCTCTACTCCATCTCTCTACTCCCTCCCTCTCTACTCCATCTCTCTACTCCATCTCTCTACTCCCTCCCTCTCTCTACTCCCTCTCTCTACTCCATCTCTCTACTCCATCTCTACTCCCTCCCTCTCTCTACTCCATCTCTCTACTCCATCTCGCTACTCCTCTGCAGTGATTTCCAATATCAAATCATCTCCTTCCAAACTAGTATCAGTGTTCACATGAATCACTGTGACAACCCCAGTCAGTGGAGAGTTGACCACAGTCTCCATCTTCATAGCTGACAGAACACAAAGCGGCTGACCCTTCTCCACCTTCTGACCGGGCTCAACTTTGACCTCGATGACCTTTCCGGGCATGGGTGCCCCCACCTGACCTCGGACGGACTTCAGAGCCTTAGGGTGGAACTTCATCTCCTGTAGAAGGGGAGGTGGGGAGAAAAATCAATCAATCATCTATCAATCATCTCCTGTAAAGGGGGAGGTGGGTAGAACAATCAATCAATCATCTATCAATCATCTATCAATCATCAATCAATCATCAATCAATCATCTATCAATCATCTATCAATCATCTATCAATCATCTATCAATCATCAATCAATCATCAATCAATCATCTATCAATCATCAATCAATCATCAATCAATCATCTATCAATCATCTCCTGTAAAGGGGGAGGTGGGTAGAACAATCAATCAATCATCTATCAATCATCTATCAATCATCAATCAATCATCAATCAATCATCTCCTGTAAAGGGGGAGGTGGGTAGAACAATCAATCAATCAATCATCTATCAATCATCAATCAATCATCAATCAATCATCAATCAATCATCTCCTGTAAAGGGGGAGGTGGGTAGAACAATCAATCAATCATCTATCAATCATCTATCAATCATCAATCAATCATCAATCAATCATCTCCTGTAAAGGGGGAGGTGGGTAGAACAATCAATCAATCATCTATCAATCATCGATCAATCATCAATCAATCATCAATCAATCATCTCCTGTAGATGGGGAGGTGGGTAGAACAATCAATCAATCAATCATCTATCAATCATCAATCAATCATCAATCAATCATCAATCAATCATCTCCTGTAAAGGGGGAGGTGGGTAGAACAATCAATCAATCATCTATCAATCATCAATCAATCATCAATCAATCATCAATCAATCATCTCCTGTAGATGGGGAGGTGGGTAGAACAATCAATCAATCAATCATCTATCAATCATCAATCAATCATCAATCAATCATCAATCAATCATCTCCTGTAAAGGGGGAGGTGGGTAGAACAATCAATCAATCATCTATCAATCATCTATCAATCATCTGTCAATTTGGGATCAATCATCTATCAATCATCTCCTGTAGATGGGGAGGTGGGGAGAACAATCAATCAATCATCTATCAATCATCTATCAATCATCAATCAATCATCTCCTGTAAAGGGGGAGGTGGGTAGAACAATCAATCAATCATCTATCAATCATCTATCAATCATCAATCAATCATCTATCAATCATCTATCAATCATCTCCTGTAGATGGGGAGGTGGGTAGAACAATCAATCAATCATCTATCAATCATCTATCAATCATCAATCAATCATCAATCAATCATCAATCAATCATCTCCTGTAAAGGGGGAGGTGGGTAGAACAATCAATCAATCATCTATCAATCATCAATCAATCATCAATCAATCATCTCCTGTAAAGGGGGAGGTGGGTAGAACAATCAATCAATCATCTATCAATCATCAATCAATCATCAATCAATCATCTATCAATCATCAATCAATCATCTATCAATCATCTCCTGTAGATGGGGAGGTGGGTAGAACAATCAATCAATCATCTATCAATCATCAATCAATCATCAATCAATCATCAATCAATCATCAATCAATCATCTCCTGTAAAGGGGGAGGTGGGTAGAACAATCAATCAATCAGCTATCAATCATCAATCAATCATCAATCAATCATCTATCAATCATCAATCAATCATCTATCAATCATCTCCTGTAGATGGGGAGGTGGGTAGAACAATCAATCTATCATCAATCAATCATCAATCAATCATCAATCAATCATCTATCAATCATCTCCTGTAGATGGGGAGGTGGGTAGAACAATCAATCTATCATCAATCAATCATCAATCAATCATCAATCAATGGTCCTTCTGTAGCTCAGTTGGTAGAGCATGGTGCTTGTAACGCCAGGGTAGTGGGTTCGATCCCCGGGACCACCCATACATAGAATGTATGCACACATGACTGTAAGTCGCTTTGGATAAAAGCGTCTGCTAAATGGCATATATTATTATTATTATTATCTATCAATCATCTCCTGTAGATGGGGAGGTGGGTAGAACAATCAATCAATCATCAATCAATCATCAATCAATCATCAATCAATCATCAATCAATCATCAATCAATCATCTCCTGTAAAGGGGGAGGTGGGTAGAACAATCAATCAATCATCTATCAATCATCAATCAATCATCAATCAATCATCTATCAATCATCTCCTGTAGATGGGGAGGTGGGTAGAACAATCAATCAATCATCTATCAATCATCAATCAATCATCAATCAATCATCTATCAATCATCAATCAATCATCTATCAATCATCTCCTGTAGATGGGGAGGTGGGGAGAACAATCAATCAATCATCTATCAATCATCAATCAATCATCAATCAATCATCTCCTGTAGATGGGGAGGTGGGTAGAACAATCAATCAATCATCTATCAATCATCTATCAATCATCTCCAGTAGAAGGGGAGGTGGGGAGAAAAATGAATCAATCGTCAATCAATCATCTATCAATCATCTATCAATCATCTCCAGTAGAAGGGGAGGTGGGGAGAAAAATGAATCAATCGTCAATCAATCAATCATCAAGGATTTGATGGATCGATAAGATCCTAGGTGTCTTTGCTCTTCAACAGTGAGACCTAGATTGATGTTATGAGGATATGAATGAAGAGAGCCTGCTAACAGCAATGCTCCCGTCCCATTGAGATCACACGTTAACAGTCCAGTCCGGTCCAGTCTGGTCCAGTCCAGTCCAGTCTGTCCAGTCCAGTCCAGTCCAGTCAGTCCAGTCCAGTCCAGTCCAGTCCAGTCCAGTCTGTCCAGTCTGTCCAGTCCGGTCTAGTCCAGTCCTGGTAACAGCAATGCTCCCGTCCCATTGAGATCACATATTCACAGTCCAGTCCGGTCCAGTCCAGTCCAGTCCAGTCCAGTCTGTCCAGTCCGGTCTAGTCCAGTCCTGGTAACAGCAATGCTCCCGTCCCATTGAGATCACACGTTAACAGTCCAGTCCAGTCTGTCCAGTCCGGTCCAGTCCAGTCCTGGTAACAGCAATGCTCCCGTCCCATTGAGATCACATATTCACAGTCCAGTCCGGTCCAGTCCAGTCCAGTCCAGTCCAGTCCAGTCCAGTCTGTCCAGTCCGGTCTAGTCCAGTCCTGGTAACAGCAATGCTCCCGTCCCATTGAGATCACACGTTAACAGTCCAGTCCAGTCTGTCCAGTCCGGTCCAGTCCAGTCCTGGTAACAGCAATGCTCCCTTCCCATTGAGATCACATATTCACAGTCCGGTCCAGTCCAGTCCAGTCCGGTCCAGTCCGGTCCAGTCCAGTACAGTCCAGTCTGTCCAGTCCAGTCCAGTCCTGGTAACAGCATTTCTCCATTCACCTTGAGATCACACATTCACAGTCCAGTCCAGTCCGGTCCAGTCCAGTCCAGTTCGGTCCAGTCCGTTCCAGTCCAGTCCGGTCCAGTCCAGTCCAGTCCGGTCTGGTCCAGTCCAGTCCAGTCCAGTCCAGTCCGGTCCAGTCCGGTCGTCCGGTCCAGTCCAGTCCAGTCCGGTCCAGTCCGGTCCAGTCCAGTCCAGTCCGGTCCAGTCCAGTCCAGTCCAGTCTAGTCCAGTCCAGTTTTTAACCTTCAATCCGTCCATTAATTAACCAATAAATCAGACGTACCTTCATGGCCACATTATCTTTGACCAGGACGGACCGCAGTTGACCGTTGAGCTCAAAGAAGACTCCTCTCTGACCTGTCTTATTCAAGTCTCCCACCGCTAGGGCCTTGATGTGTAACGTCTTCCCTCTCTCTATCTCCACCTGGGAGGGAAAGGGAGAGGGGGATGGAGAGAAAGAGGAGAGGGGGAGAGATGTAGAGAGAGAGAGAGAGAGCTGTAATGTAAAGTAGCTATTTTCAGTCCTCTGTATGTCGTAAATAAATCTGTACTGTCTTCAGAATCACTCTATCCTCTGTGCATGCATGCGTGATTTCAGTGACTATTCCAGTCTATTTTAGTCAGGGGTTTGAACTGTTTCATGGAACAGAACAGAAAACTGGAAAAAATTATATTTTTCGAGGAACAGAAACAAAACCAGGAATGAAAGTGACCTATATTGTTCCTGAACAGAACCGCTATTTTAAAAACATGGTATTCCAGATTAACATGGGGATTCCGGATTAATATGGAATTTGGGATTCCGGATTAATATGGAATTTGGAATTCTGGATTAGTATGGGATTCCGCATTTCTTGCTTATTCCCTTCTGATTCTGGGAATTTTCCGACCGGAATTTGGGGAAAACCCGAGAATTTGCAAATCAAAGGAAGTCTCAAGGTATTACTTGCCTGAGGTACCAGGTACCTTTACTCCACACACAGAGAGGCATACAAAGCTCTCCCTCACCCTCCATTTCGCAAATCTGACCATAATTCTATCCCCCTGATTCCTGCTTAAAAGCAAACACTAAAGCAGGAAGTATCAGTGACTCAGTCAATAAAAAAAGTGGTCAGATGAAGCAGATGCTAAGCTACAGGACTGTTTTCTAGCACAGATTGGAATATGTTCCCAGGGTTCTTCCGATGGCATTGAGTAGTACACCACATCAGTCACTGGCTTTATCAATAAGTGCATCGATGATGTCGTCCCCACAGTGACTGTACGTACATACCCCAACCAGAAGCCATTGTCACGCCCTGACCGTAGAGAGCTTTATATGTCTCTATTTTGGTTTGGTCAGGGTGTGATTTGGGTGGGCATTCTATGTCCCTTTTTCTATGATCTGTATTTCTATGTCTTTGGCCGGGTTGTGGTTCTCAATAAGAGGCAGCTGTCGATCGTTGTCCCTGACTGAGAACCATACTTAGGTAGCCTTTTTTCCCATCTGTATTTGTGGGTCCAGCACGCTGCGCTTTAGTCCCCTGTTTCCACCTTAGACGATCGTGACTCGTCCCCACAGTGACTGTACGTACATACCCCAACCAGAAGCCATGGATTACAGGCAACATCCCCACTGAGCTAAAGGGTAGAGCTCCCGCTTTCAAGGAGCGGGACTCTAACCCAGAAGCTTATACGAAATCCCGCTATGCCCTCTGACGAAACATCAAACAGGAAAAGCGTAAATACAGGGCTATGATTGAATCATACTACACCGGCTCCGACACTCGACGGATGTGGCAGGGCTCACAAAACTATTACAGACTACAAAGGGAAGCACAGCCACTAGCTGCACAGTGACACGAGCTAAATTCCTTCTATGCTCGCTTCGAGGCAAGAAACAATGAAACATGAATGAGATCATCAGCTGTTCCGGATGACTGTGTGATCACGTTCTCCACAGCCGATGTGAGAAATACCTTTATACACAGGTCAATATTCACAAGGCCGCATAGCCAGACGGGCGGCAGGGTAGCCTAGTGGTTAGAGCATTGGACTAGTAACCGGAAGGTTGCAAGTTCAAATCCCTGAGCTGACAAGGTACAAAATCTGTCGTTCTGCCCCTGAACAGGCAGTTAACCCACTGTTCCTAGGCCGTCATTGAAAATAAGAATTTGTTCTTAACTGACTTGCCTAGTTAAATAAAGGTGTAATTACCAGGATGTTTACTCCGAACATGAGCTGATCAATTGTCCGGTGTCTTCACTGACATTTTCAACTTGTTCCTGTTTGAGTATGTAATACATGTTTCAAGCAGATCACCATAGTCCCTGTGCCCAAGAACACGAAGGTAACCTGCTGTCAAGGATCCCTCCAGAACTGTCAATACCTATTCCCAGTATTTAGTAATTGTCCTGTCGATTATTGTTCCCATGTCTGTTGGTGGTGTGAGCACCTATGCGTTGGTGCCTATAGGGAGAAGGTCAGAGACCTGGCTGTATGATCTCTCAATGTGATCAAGAGAAAGGAGATGATTGTGGACTACAGGAAAGGAGGAGCCCCCATTCTCATCGAAGGGCTGTAGTGGAGCAGCTTGAGGGCTTTGAGTTCCTTGGTGTCCACATCACCAACCAACTATAATGGTCCAAGCACACCAAGACAGTCGTGAAGAGGCCACGTCAAAACCTGCTCCCCATCAGGAGACTGAAAACAATTTGGCATGAGTCCTCAGATCCTCAAAAAGTTTTACAGTTGCACCACCGAGAGCATCCTGACGGGTTGCATCACCGCCTGGTACGGCAACTGCTCAGCCTTCAACCGCAAGGTGCTACCTCTGTAGTGCATACGGCCCAGTACATCTCTGGGACCAAGTTTCCTGCCATCCAGGACCTCTATACCAGGCGGTGTCAGAGGAAGGCCCTGAAAATTGTCAAAGACTCCAGCTGCCCTAGTCATAGACTGTTCTCTCTGCTACCGCACGGCAAGTGGTACCGGGCGCCAAGTCTAGGTCCAAAAGGCTTCTTAACAGCTTCCACCCCCAAGCCACAAGACTCCTGAACAGCTAAACAAAATGGCCACCCAGACTATTTGCATTGTCGTCGTCCCCCCCCTTCTTTTACACTGCTGCCCTCTCCGGCTATTATCTATGCGAAGTCACTTTAATTACTCTACCTACATATTACTGTCACGACTTCCGCCGAAGTTAGTCCCTCTCCTTGTTCGGGCGGTGTGTTCGGCGGTCGACGTCACCGACCTTCTAGCTATCGCTGATCCTCTTTTCACTTTCCATTGGTTTTGTCTTGTCTTCCATCACACCTGATTCCAATCCCATCAATTACATGTTGTGTATTTAACCCTCTGTTTCCCCGCATGTCTTTGTTTGTTGTTTGTTGTATGTGTTGGTGATAGTCATGTTCCTGTGTGAGACGGGTTTTGCACCCTCATATTTTATTTAGTATATTTTGGTTTTTGGTGTTTTTGACTACTTTATTAATATACATCATATCTGTTTATACCAAGTTCATTCTCCAGCGCCTGTCTTCCCAACCACCAACACGCACCCCCGTACAATTATCACAATTACCTCAACTAACCGGTGCCCCCTTACATTGACTCTGTACCGGTACCCCCTGTATATAGCCTCCACATTAACTCTGTACCGGTACCCCCTGTATATAGCCTCCACATTAACTCTGTACCGGTACCCGCTGTATATAGCCTCCACATTGATTCTGTACTGGTACCCCCTGTATATAGCCTCCAAATTGACTCTGTACCGGTACCCCCTGTATATAGCCTCCAAATTGACTCTGTACCGGTACCCCCTGTATATAGCCTCCACATTGGCTCTGTATCGGTACCCCCTGTATGTAGCCTCCACATTGACTCTGTACCGTAATACCCTGTATATAGACTCCTCATTGACTCTGTACCCCCTGTATATAGCCTCCACAATGACTCTGTACCGTAATACCCTGTATATAGCGTCCACATTGACTCTGTACCGTAATACCCTGTATATAGCCGCCACATTGACTCTGTACCGTAATACCCTGTATATAGTCTCCACATTAACTCTGTACCCCCTGTATATAGCCTCCACAATGACTCTGTACAGATACCCCCTGTATATAGCCTCCACATTGACTCTGTACCGGTACCCCTGTATATAGCCTCCACATTGACTCTGTACCGGTACGCCCTGTATATAGCCTCCACATTAACTCTGTACCAGTACCCCCTGTATATAGCCTCCATATTGACTCTGTACCAGTACCCCCTGTATATAGCCTCCACATTGACTCTGTACCGTAACACCCTGTATATAGCCTCCACATTGACTCTGTACCGGTACCCCCTGTATATAGCCTCCACATTGACTCTGTACCAGTACCCCCTGTATATAGTCTCGACATTAACTCTGTACCGGTACCCCCTGTATATAGCCTCCACATTGACTATGTACCGTAACACCCTGTATATAGCCTCCACATTGACTCTGTACCGTAACACCCTGTATATAGCCTCCACATTGACTCTGTACCGTAACACCCTGTATATAGCCTCCACATTGACTCTGTACCAGTACCCCCTGTATATAGTCTCGACATTAACTCTGTACCGGTACCCCCTGTATATAGCCTCCACATTGACTATGTACCGTAACACCCTGTATATAGCCTCCACATTGACTCTGTACCGTAACACCCTGTATATAGCCTCCACATTGACTCTGTACCGTAATACCCTGTATATAGTCTAGTGATATGTTGCTATAGGCGACATGGCTGTCCTACTGTTAGTCCGTCTCCCCTGTAGCTAGTGGTATGTTGCTATAGGCGACATGGCTGTCCTACTGTTAGTCCATCTCCCCTGTAGCTAGTGGTATGTTGCTATAGGCGACATGGTTGTCGTATTGTAGGTCCATCTCCCCTGTAGCTAGTGGTATGTTGCTATAGGCGACATGGTTGTCGTATTGTAGGTCCATCTCCCCTGTAGAGACAGGGAGCGCCATAATTCATTGGACAGTTACCATGTTTTTGTTATTTTGGTTCTGTACTCGAGCACTTTGAGTTTGAAAGGATACCTTGACAACGCGGGTGAAGTGCAGACTGTCATCTTTAATTTGAGGGTATTTTCATTCATATCAGATGAACCGTTTAGAAATGACAGCACCGTTTGTACATGTCCCCCCCCATTTTAAGGTACTACTTTGTTGAATTGGCTTCTCAGATCCGTGTCGTGGGACAGGTGTATTCATTTGTGTCGTTAGTGAATGCAGGAGAGCTGTTGATGAATAGTATTGATTCTAGACTTTGCTGTTGCCTCTGGAGGTTGTTGTTGGGGGGTGACAACATGAGGAAGACAGCAGTGTCGATGCAAATGAAGCTGGCCGTCATAAGGCTCAGAAATGAAAATCAACCAATCAGGAACATTTCAAAACCCCTGGGCCCAAGTCAACAGTTTGGTTCATCATTAGCAAGAAAACAACAACCGGTGAACTCAACTATGTCAAAAGACCCGGTAGACTGAGGAAGACCACTGTAGTGGATGACCGGAGACTCCTCTCTGTGGTGAAGAAACCCCCCCTGACAACTATGTCAAAAGACCCGGTAGACTGAGGAAGACCACTGTAGTGGATGACCGGAGACTCCTCTCTGTGGTGAAGAAAACCCCCCCTGACAACTATGTCAAAAGACCCGGTAGACTGAGGAAGACCACTGTAGTGGATGACCGGAGACTACTCTCTGTGGTGAAGAAACCCCCCCCCTGACAACAGCCCAACAGATCAGAAACACTCTCCTGGATGCAGATGCAGACCATACGTAGAAGACCACGCCAGCAGGACGACAGAGGGTACAAACCACTGATAAACCTGAACTACGTAGAAGACCACGCCAGCAGGACGACAAACCACTGATAAACCTAAACAACCGAAAGAATAGATTACAGTTTGATAAAAAATGTGCCTAAAAGAGCCCCAAGGGTTCTGGGAAAAAAAAGTATTTTGGACAGATGAGACAAATATTAACATGTACCAGAGCGATTGGAAAGCGGAAAGTGTGGAGAGAAAAAATAGACATGCGAATGATCCAAAGCATATCACCTCATCCGTGAAACATGGTGGAGGGGGAAAGCATATCACCTCATCCGTGAAACATGGTGGAGGGGGAAAGCATATCACCTCATCCGTGAAACATGGTGGAGGGGGAAAGCATATCACCTCATCCGTGAAACATGGTGGAGGGGGAAAGCATATCACCTCATCCGTGAAACATGGTGGAGGGGGAAAGCATATCACCTCATCCGTGAAACATGGTGGAGGGGGAAAGCATATCACCTCATCCGTGAAACATGGTGGAGGGGGAAAGCATATCACCTCATCCGTGAAACATGGTGGAGGGGGAAAGCATATCACCTCATCCGTGAAACATGGTGGAGGGGGAAAGCATATCACCTCATCCGTGAAACATGGTGGAAGGGGAAAGCATATCACCTCATCCGTGAAACATGGTGGAGGGGGAAAGCATATCACCTCATCCGTGAAACATGGTGGAGGGGGAAAGCATATCACCTCATCTGTGAAACATGGTGGAGGGGGAATGATCCAAAGCATATCACCTCATCTGTGAAACATGGTGGAGGGGGTGTTATGGCTTGGGCCTGTAATGGCTGCCAGTGGAACAGGCTCACTTGTCTCCATCGATGACGTGACTTTAAAAAATATATATATTTTACCTTTATTTAACTAGGCAAGTCAGTTAAGAACAAATTCTTATTTTCAATGACGGCCTAGGAACAGTGGGTTCAGGGGAACAGCCTGTTCAGGGGCAGAACGACAGATTTGAACTTGCAACCTTCTGGTTACTAGTCCAACACTCTAACCACTAGGCTACCCTGCCGCCCCTGCAGAATGCAGACAGAATTGAATTATGAAGTCTACAGAAGTATTTTATCTGCTCAGGTAAAACCAAATGTCTCCAAACTCATTGGACGGCACTTCATCATGCAACAAGACGATGACCCTAAACATACTGCTAGAGCAACGAGCAACAAAGGGGTATTGATGGCCAAAAAGTGGAAAAATGGCCGAGTCAATCACCGGATCTGAATCCAATTGAAAATGCATTTTACATGCTGAAGAGGAGACTGGAGGCAATAACTCCCCAAAACAAGCAGGAACTGATGATCGCTGCAGTAGAGGCCTGGCAGTAGAGGCCTGGCAGTAGAGGCCTGGCAGTAGAGGCCTGGCAGTAGAGGCCTGGCAGTAGAGGCCTGGCAGTAGAGGCCTGGCAGTAGAGGCCTGGCAGTAGAGGCCTGGCAGAACATCACCATGAGGAAGATACCCAGCGTCTGGTGATGTCGATGCATCACAGACTTCAAGCAGTCATTGCATGCAAAGGATACGTGACCATATATTTAACAATGATTACTTTATTCAACATTATGTTTAACTGTCCAGTGAATTATGGTGTTCACTGGATCTGTATGTTGCTATGGGCAACATGGCTGGCATACTGTTCATCATCTATACACTATTCTCAGGATTCATTTTCTATTCTAGTATTTATTATTCTATTTTTGTCTCATACGGTGTGACTGGTCTATATTTCTGTCTGTCGCTATGTCTCTGTCTATGTATCTGTCTCTATGTCTCTGATCTCTATGTCTCTGATCTCTATGTCTCTAATCTCTATGTCTCTAATCTCTATGTCTCTAATCTCTATGTCTCTGTCTATGTATCTGTCTATGTATCTGTCTCTATGTCTCTAATCTCTATGTCTCTGTCTCTAATCTCTATGTATCTAATCTCTATGTCTCTGTCTCTAATCTCTATGTCTTTGATCTCAATGTCTCTAATCTCTAATCTCTATGTCTCTGTCTCTAATCTCTATGTCTTTGATCTCAATGTCTCTGATCTCTATGTCTCTGTCTATGTATCTGTCTCTGTCTCTGATCTCTATGTCTCTAATCTCTATGTCTCTGTCTCTAATCTCTATGTCTCTGTCTCTATGTCTCTGATCTCTATGTCTCTGATCTCTGATCTCTATGTCTCTGATCTCTATGTCTCTGATCTCTGATCTCTATGTCTCTGTCTCTATGTCTCTGATCTCTATGTCTCTGATCTCTGATCTCTATGTCTCTGATCTCTATGTCTCTGTCTCTAATCTCTATGTCTCTGTCTATAATCTCTATGTTTCTGATCTCAATGTCTCTAATCTCTATGTCTCTGTCTCTCTGTCTCTATGTATCGATCTCTATGTCTCTGATCTCTAGGTCTCTATGTCTCTGATCTCTAGGTCTCTATGTCTCTGATCTCTATGTCTCTAATCTCTGTCTCTGTGTCTCTGATCTCTATGTCTCTGTCTCTAATCTCTATGTCTCTGATCTCAATGTCTCTAATCTCTATGTCTCTGTCTCTCTGTCTCTATGTATCGATCTCTATGTCTCTGATCTCTGTCTCTAATCTCTATGTCTCTATGTCTCTAATCTCTATGTCTCTAATCTCTATGTCTCTATGTCTCTGATCTCTATGTCTCTGTCTCTATGTATTGGTCTCTATGTCTCTGATCTCTAGGTCTCTATGTCTCTATGTCTCTGATCTCTATGTCTCTATGTCTCTGGCTGCATGTCTCTGTCTGCATGTCTCTGGCTGCATGTCTCTGTCTGTATGTCTCTGTCTGTATGTCTCTGTCTGTATGTCTCTGTCTGTATGTCTCTGTCTGTATGTCTCTGTCTGTATGTATCTGTCTCTATGTCTCTGATCTCTATGTCTCTGTCTCTATGTCTCTGTCTGTATGTGTCTCTGTCTGTATGTCTCTGATCTCTATGTCTCGGATCTCTATGTCTATATGTCTCTGTCTGTATGTCTCTGTCTGTATATCTGTGTCTGTCATGTCTCTGTCTGTATGTCTCTGTCTCTATGTCTGTGTCTGTATGTCTCTGTCTCTGCATGTCCCTGATCTCATGTCTCTGTCTGTATGTCTCTGATCTCTATGTCTCTAAGTCTCTGTCTCTATGTCTCTGGTCTCTAAGTCTCTGTCTGTATTTCTCTGGTCTCTATGTCTCTGATCTCTATGTCTCTAATCTGTATGTCTCTGTCTGCATGTCTCTGTCTCTATGTCTCTGTCTGTATGTCTCTGTCTCTGTATGTCTCTGTCTCTATTTCTCTGTCTGTCTCTATGTGTCTCTGTCTGTATGTCTCTGATCTCTATGTCTCTGTCTGTATGTCTCTGTCTCTATGTCTCTGTCTGCATAAGTCTCTGTCTGTCTCTGTCTCTGGTCTCTATGTCTCTGTCTCTATGTCTCTGATCTCTAGGTCTCTATGTCTCTAATCTCTATGTCTCTGTCTCTATGTCTCTGGTCTCTATGTCTCTAATCTCTATGTCTCTAATCTCTATGTCTCTAATCTCTATGTCTCTAATCTCTATGTCTCTGGTCTCTAAGTCTCTGATCTCTAAGTCTCTGATCTCAATGTCTCTGATCTCTATGTCTCTGTCTCTCTGTCTCTATGTCTCCGTCTCTATGTCTCTGATCTCTATGTCTCTGATCTCTATGTCTCTGATCTCTATGTCTCTATGTCTCTGATCTCTATGTCTCTGTCTCTCTGTCTCTATGTATCGGTCTCTATGTCTCTGATCTCTATGTCTCTGATCTCTATGTATTGGTCTCTATGTCTCTGATCTCTATGTCTCTATGTCTCTAATCTCTATGTCTCTAATCTCTATGTCTCTGTCTCTATGTATTGGTCTCTATGTCTCTGATCTCTAGGTCTCTATGTCTCTGATCTCTATGTCTCTGATCTCTATGTCTCTGATCTCTATGTATCTGGTCTGTATGTCTCTGTCTCTATGTCTCTGTCTCTAATCTATATGTCTCTATGTCTCTGTCTGTATGTCTCTATGTCTCTGTCTCTATGTATCTGTCTCTATGTCTCTGATCTCTATGTCTCTGATCTCTATGTCTCTGATCTCTATGTCTCTGATCTCTATGTCTGTATGTCTCTATATCTGTGTCTGCATGTCTCTGTCTGTATGTCAATTCAGATCCCTCCAACTTGAGGAGGGCATATGAGGTATGCGGTCAGCTGTATGGCTGGCTCAGAGAAGAGGACGCCCCTGCCTTGCACAGTCCTGTGGGACATCTTAATTGGGCATGGGACACAAGCTAAGGCTTGATCACCCTTTAGCTGGCCACCTTTGATGAGGGTGTTTAGTGATTAAAGGCCGAAACACCCACTGATTCGAAGGCACACTACTGAGGATGTGTCCCAAAATTGACATCTTACCCCAGTCTAAGAAATAAACCTCCCATGCCACTCTGTCAACATCACGGCAAATCTCATGCGAGTGCATTCCATCTATTGGCACAATGGACAGTTTTTAACATCTCGTCCCGTGTTTTATGATTCTGATTATCTGGACCAGTCCAGTGACTGCTGTGAAAGGACAGCTGACAACATAGGAAAGTCTGTGTGACAGCTTGGAGAGACAGCTGACCGGAGGGAATAGACCCCACTGGGGCTGTCATGGGTTAGCTACCCATGTTGGCAGTCTCCGACGCTGTTTCAGTATGTTGGAGACACCCGCTAAGTGCTACTGAAAGTCAACAAAGGAACATACCCCTAGAGCCTGCGAGAGCTGGGGCGCAAGATGGCTCAACGACTGATCACACGGTTACGGACCCAGGAACGGAAACGACTACGAGTAGGAACACAGCACATGAGACAACCATAACAGCAGCAGGACACACACTTCAGGTGTGCAGCTGTGGTTGGGAGAGAGTAACATCGGCAAGGGGTTAAGGATCCATCAAGGGAGGAAAAGGTGCTTGTTAGAGAAGCAGAGACAGGGACCTCGCATTGACCAGTACTTCTTACGAAGCAGCCAGTCAAATCAGTCGAATGAAGCACAGCGACGGGACGCAAACCAAAGTTCGCAGAGCATCAGCACCCCTGTAACTGAGGAGGATAACACAAGCACAGAAATGCCGGTGGATGAACTTACCCAACCACAGAGACCTCTAAAAGAGGAAAAGATCAAAGGGCACAGACCGAGTGTGAAGTGGCCCAAAGCCGTTGAAAAGAGAGAGTGGGAAACAATCAACAACGACCTGACAAAAATCTTGGAACAACAGGTAGGAAAAGCAGAGAAAAAGCTTGAAAGGATGGGAGACATTATCTACCACTACGGAGAAGAGCGCTTTGGCGTAAACGAAAGGAGAAGTGGCAAGACACCTCCCGCGCCAGCCAAATCTAGGAGACAGCAGGAGATCGAGATACTTGTCAGAGAGAGAAGGCAGCTGAGGAAGCAGTGGAAGAAGGCCTCTGATGCAGAGAGAGAAGGTCTCATGCTACTCCAAGCAGACATTAAATGTCGGCTGGCAACCTTGCGAAGAGCGGAAAACTTAAGGAAACTTCGTAGGAAGAAGGAACACTCAAGAACACGGTTCTATAAAAACCCCTTTAAGTTTGTCAAAGATCTCTTCGCAAAGGAAAAGTGCGGAATCCTAAAAACTACAAAGCCTGAACTGGAAGAACATCTGGAAAAGGTCCACCAGGACATGAAAAGGCATGAGCAGATAATCATCCCACATGACATCCCACCTATTCAACCACCAGAATTCAATCTGGACACTGACCCTCCAAAATGGAGGGAAGTAGAGAACGTTGTCCGAAGAGCAAGAGCGGCCTCGGCTCCTGGGCCTAATGGAGTACCATACAAGCTCTACAAGAACGCCCGGATGTTCTACGCTTTCTTTGGAGGCTCATGAGGATAGTGTGGCAGAAGGAAATAATACCAAAGGCATGGCGAAGGGCTGGTGGTGTGCTAATCCCGAAAGAGAAGGATGCGACAGACATCAGTCAATTCCGACCAATCTCCCTTCTCAACGTCGAAGGGAAGATCTTTTCAGTATAATAGCACAGAGGCTGTCCACTTATCTGGAAAGGAACAAGTACATTGATACATCTGTACAGAAAGCAGGCATTCCTGGTTTCTCTGGTTGCCTGGAACATACTAGTATGATTTGGCACCAGATCCAAACAGCTAAGAAGGACAAGAGAGACCTCTATGTCATCTTCCTCGACTTGGCCAATGCCTTTGGCTCAGTTCCCCATGAACTCCTCTGGGAATCCTTCAACATTTTCCACGTACCAGAACCCATCACTACACTGGTAAAGGCCTATTTCCAAGACCTGCAATTGTGTTTCACAACACCTGACTTCACAACAACATGGCAGCGCTTGGAAGTAGGCATAATGGCAGGCTGTACAATTTCTCCTCTGGCCTTCACTATGGCCATGGAAGTCATCATCAGGGCATCGAGATGGGTGGTCGGTGGTGAGAGAACTAAGGAAGGGCTCCGTCTCCCACCTATCCGAGCATACATGGATGACATGACTACACTGACCACCACTGCAGCATGCACCAGGCGGCTACTTGCAAAACTGCAGGATAACATCAAGTGGGCACGGATGAAAATCAAGCCAAGCAAATCTCGAAGCATCTCCATAGTCAAGGGACAGCTTAAAGATGTGAGGTTCTGCATTGGAGATGACCCGATACCAACGGTGTCTGAGCAACCCATCAAGAGCCTGGGTAGATGGTACAACGAAAGCCTCCGGGATAAAGATCAAGTGCAGCAAGTAAGGCAGGACATCGCCGACGGTCTTGAGAACATCAACAAGACCCTACTGCCTGGGAGGCTCAAGCTCTGGTGCCTACAGTTTGGACTTCTCCCGGATAATGTGGCCACTCACCGTCTATGAGGTCCCAATAACAACAGTGGAGAAGATGGAGCGAACCATTACCTCATACGTGAAGAAATGGCTGGGTGTCCCACGATGCCTGAGTAACATCGGCCTCTATGGCAAAGGGGTCCTTGAACTACCTCTTACAAGTCTAACGGAGGAGTACAAGTGCTCTAAAGTAAGACTTCAGATGACATTGAAGGACTCCAAAGACCAGACCATTAGCAAGGCTGCACCTCCCCTACAAACTGGACGGAAATGGACATCATCCAATGCTGTGCAGCAAGCAACATCAGCCCTGAGACACCAAGACATTGTGGGGAATATCCAGCATGGAAGAGGAGGCTTTGGCCTGGCAGCAAGCAAACCAACGTTCCATAAGGCAACAACATCTGAACGCAGGAAGCTGGTGGTCGAGGAGGTGCGCAGACAGGAGGAGACTGCAAGAAGTGCAAAGGCTGTCTCTCTTGCTAAACAAGGGCAATGGACGCGGTGGGAAGGCCTGGAGAGGAGAAAGATCAACTGGAGTGAGCTTTGGCAAATGGAGGCAAGCAACATCAGCTTCATCATAAGAGCTGTTTATGATGTGCTTCCATCACCAAAAAATCTACATCAATGGTATGGCGAGGACTCGACCTGCCCCCTCTGCCCAGCTCCAGCGACTCTCAGGCATATAATGACAGGTTGCAAGACCAGCCTCTCACAAGGCCGCTACACCTGGAGGCACAATCAGGTCCTCAAGAGCCTGGCTGCAGCACTTGAGACCAAGAGGAGTGCAACCAATTCATTACCTCCAAAAACAAGCAATCCCGTCAAAACAACAACATTCATCCGGGAGGGACAGAAAAGGCCCAAGTATCCTCCTACAAAGCCAGAAACTGGACACCTAGCTATGGCCCGGGACTGGAAGATGCTTGTCGATATTGGCCAGCAACTCATTTTTCCACCTGAGATTGCTTCTACCAACCTTAGGCCAGACATGGTACTCTGGTCCCCTTCACGAAAGGCTGTGTACATCATAGAGCTCACAGTCCCGTGGGAAAACTCTGTTGAAGAGGCCTACGAACGTAAGAAACTGCGTTACACAGAGTTGGCAGCAGACGCAACTCAGCGTGGCTGGAATGCAAAAGTCTGGCCAGTTGAAGTGGGATGCAGAGGATTCGTGGCTTCTTCCATCATCAGGTTGCTGAAAGAACTTGGAATCCATGGACAGGCTCTGCGGCAGACCGTCAGAGCAGTTTCTCAAGCAGCTGAAAGAGGTAGCCAGTGGATCTGGATCAAACGGAAGGACCCTTGCTGGGCTATAACTTCATGACCCCTCACCCCCACCTGAGAACTCAATTCAGATCCCTCCAACTTGAGGAGGGCATATGAGGTATGCGGTCAGCTGTATGGCTGGCTCAGAGAAGAGGACGCCCCTGCCTTGCACAGTCCTGTGGGACATCTTAATTGGGCATGGGACACAAGCTAAGGCTTGATCACCCTTTAGCTGGCCACCTTTGATGAGGGTGTTTAGTGATTAAAGGCCGAAACACCCACTGATTCGAAGGCACACTACTGAGGATGTGTCCCAAAAATTGACATCTTACCCCAGTCTAAGAAATAAACCTCCCATGCCACTCTGTCAACATCACGGCAAATCTCATGCGAGTGCATTCCATCTATTGGCACAATGGACAGTTTTTAACATCTCGTCCCGTGTTTTATGATTCTCTGTCTGTATGTCTCTGTCTGTATGTCTCTGATCTCTATGTCTGTATGTCTCTGTCTGTATGTCTCTGTCTGTATATCTGTGTCTGCATGTCTCTGTCTGTATGTCTCTGTCTCTATGTCTGTGTCTGTATGCCTCTGTCTGCATGTCCCTGTCTGCATGTCTCTGTCTGTATGTCTCTGATCTCTATGTCTATATGTCTCTGTCTGTATGTCTCTGTCTGTATGTCTCTGTCTGTATGTCTCTGTCTGCATGTCTCTGTCTGCATGTCTCTGTCTGTATGTCTCTGTCTCTATGTCTCTGATCTCTATGTCTCTGATCTCTATGTCTCTATGTCTCTGTCTGCATGTCTCTGTCTGTATGTCTCTGTCTGTATGTCTCTGTCTGCATGTCTCTGTCTGTATGTCGCTGTCTGTATGTCTCTGTCTGTATGTCTATGTCTGTATGTCTATGTCTGTATGTCTCTGTCTGCATGTCTCTGTCTGCATGTCTCTGTCTGTATGTCTCTGTCTGTATGTCTCTGTCTGTATGTCTCTGTCTCTATGTCTCTGTCTCTATGTCTCTGATCTCTATGTCTCTGATCTCTATGTCTCTGATCTCTATGTCTCTTGTCTCTGTCTCTATGTCTCTGTCTCTATGTTTCTGTCTCTAGGTCTCTTTCTCTATGTCTCTGTCTCTATGTCTCTGTCTCTATGTCTCTGTCTGTATTTCTAATAAATAAAGATTCATTCTCAAAATAAGTTATTTTCTGTTCATGTAGAAAATGAAATAACATTTTCCTCATAACAAATAGAATGGACAAGGCTGTCGATAAAGTTGGTTCAAATAAATGTTTAAAGAGATGAACAGAAGTGGAAGTCAGTTAATCTGTTGTTCTGAAAATGTAATAAAATGGATGACATGGGTAACATGGGTAACATGGGTAACATCTGTAACATGGGTAACATGGGTAACATGGGTAACATCTGTAACATGGGTAACATGGGTAACATCTGTAACATGTGTAACATCTGTAACATGGGTAACATGGGTAACATGGGTAACATGGGTAACATGGATGACATGGGTAACATGGGTAACATCTGTAACATGGGTAACATGAGTAACATGGGTAACATCTGTAACATGTGTAACATCTGTAACATGGGTAACATGGGTAACATGGGTAACATGGGTAACATCTGTAACATGGATGACATGGGTAACATGGGTAACATGGGTAACATGGGTAACTTCCGTAACATGGATAACATGGGTAACATGGGTAACATCTGTAACATGGGTAACATCTGTAACATGGGTAACATCTGTAACATGAATAACATCTGTAACATGGGTAACATGGGTAACATCTGTAACATGGGTAACATGGGTAACATGGGTAACATCTGTAACATGGGTAACATGGGTAACATGGATGACATGGGTAACATGGGTAACATGGGTAACATGGGTAACATCTGTAACATGGGTAACATCTGTAACATGGGTAACATCTGTAACATGGGTAACATCTGTAACATCTGTAACATGGGTAACATGGGTAACATCTGTAACATGGGTAACATGGGTAACATGGGTAACATCTGTAACATGGGTAACATGGGTAACATCTGTAACATGGGTAACATCTGTAACATGGATGACATGGGTAACATGGGTAACATGGGTAACATCTGTAACATGGGTAACATCTGTAACATGGGTAACATGGGTAACATGGGTAACATGGGTAACATCTGTAACATCTGTAACATGGGTAACATCTGTGACATGGGTAACATGGGTAACATCTGTAACATGGGTAACATGGGTAACATCTGTAACATGGGTAACATCTGTAACATGGGTAACATCTGTAACGTGGATAACATGGGTAACATCTGTAACATGGGTAACATGGGTAACATGGGTAACATGGGTAACATCTGTAACATGGGTAACATCTGTAACATGGGTAACATGGGTAACATGGGTAACATCTGTAACATGGGTAACATGGGTAACATCTGTAACATGGGTAACATGGATAACATCTGTAACATGGATAACATGGGTAACATGGGTAACATGGGTAACATCTGTAACATGGATAACATGGGTAACATCTGTAACATGGATAACATGGGTAACATGGGTCACATCTGTAACATGGGTCACATCTGTAACATGGGTAACATGGGTAACATCTGTAACATGGATAACATGGGTAACATGGGTAACATGGGTCACATCTGTAACATGGGTAACATGGGTAACATGGATAACATGGGTAACATGTGTAACATGGGTAACATGGATAACATGGGTCACATCTGTAACATGGGTCACATCTGTAACATGGGTAACATGGATAACATGGGTAACATCTGTAACATGGGTCACATCTGTAACATGGGTAACATGGATAACATGGGTAACATGGATAACATGGGTAACATCTGTAACATGGGTAACATGGGTAACATGGGTAACATGGGTAACATGGGTAACATATGTAACGTGGGTAACATCTGTAACATGGGTAACATGGGTAACATTGGTAACATGGGTAACATTGGTAACAGGGGTAACATGGATTACATTGGTAACATGGATAACCCGGGTAACATCTGTAACATGGATTAACATGGGTAACATGGGTAACATTGGTAACATGGGTAACATTGGTAACATGGGTAACATGGGTAACAGGGGTAACATGGGTAACATTGGTAACATGGGTAACATGGGTAACATGGGTAACAGGTGTAACATGGGTAACATCTGTAACATGGGTAACATGGGTAACATCTGTAACATGGATTAACATGGGTAACATGGGTAACATTGGTAACATGGGTAACATTGGTAACATGGGTAACATGGGTAACAGGGGTAACATTGGTAACATGGGTAACATGGGTAACATTGGTAACATGGGTAACATGGGTAACAGGGGTAACATGGGTAACATCTGTAACATGGGTAACATGGGTAACATGGGTAACATGGGCAACATGGGTAACATCTGTAACATGGGTAACATCTGTAACATGGGTAACATGGGCAACATGGGTAACATCTGTAACATGGGTAACATCTGTAACATGGGTAACATGGATAACATCTGTAACATGGGTAACATCTGTAACATGGGTAACATCTGTAACATGGGTAACATCTGTAACATGGGTAACATGGGTAACATGGGTAACATCTGTAACATGGGTAACATGGGTAACATCTGTAACATGGGTAACATGGGTAACATGTGTAACATCTGTAACATGGGTAACATGGGTAACATGGGTAACATCTGTAAAAGGGGTAACATCTGTAACATGAGTAACATCTGTAACATGGGTAACATGGGTAACATGGGTAACATCTGTAAAAGGGGTAACATCTGTAACATGAGTAATATCTGTAACATGGGTAACATGGGTAACATCTGTAACATGGGTAACATCTGTAACATGGGTAACAGGGGTAACATCTGTAATATGGGTAACATCAGTAACATGGGTAACATCTGTAACATGGGTAACATGGGTAACATCTGTAACATGAGTAACATGGGTAACATCTGTAACATGGGTAACATCTGTAACATGGGCAACATCTGTAACATGGGTAACATGGGTAACATGGGTAACATGGGTAACATTGGTAACATGGGTAACATCTGTAACATTGGTAACATGGGTAACATCTGTAACATGGGTAACATGGGTAACATGGGTGAGATCTGTAACATGGGTAACATCTGTAACATGGGTAACATGGGTAACATCTGTAACATGGGTAACATGGGTAACATCTGTAACATGGGTAACATGGGTAACATCTGTAACATGGGTAACATGGGTAACATCTGTAACATGGGTAACATCTGTAACATGGGTAACATCTGTAACATGGGCAACATCTGTAACATGGGTAACGTGGGTAACATGGGTAGCATCTGTAACATGGGTAACATCTGTAACATGGGTAACATGGGTGAGATCTGTAACATGGGTAACATCTGTAACATGGGTAACATGGGTAACATGGGTGAGATCTGTAACATGGGTGACATCTGTAACATGGGTAACAGCGGTAACACGGGTGAGATCTGTAACATGGGTGACATCTGTAACATTGGTAACATGGGTAACATCTGTAACATGGGTAACATGGGTAACATGGGTGAGATCTGTAACATGGGTAACATCTGTAACATGGGTAACATGGGTAACATCTGTAACATGGGTAACATGGGTAACATCTGTAACATGGGTAACATGGGTAACATCTGTAACATGGGTAACATGGGTAACATCTGTAATATGGGTAACATCAGTAACATGGGTAACATCTGTAACATGGGCAACATCTGTAACATGGGTAACATGGGTAACATGGGTAACATGGGTAACATGGGTAACATTGGTAACATGGGTAACATCTGTAACATTGGTAACATGGGTAACATGGGTAACATCTGTAACATAGGTAACATGGGTAACATCTGTAACATGGGTAACATGGGTAACATGGGTAACATGGGTGACATCTGTAACATTGGTAACATGGGTAACATCTGTAACATGGGTAACATGGGTAACACGGGTGAGATCTGTAACATGGGTGACATCTGTAACATTGGTAACATGGGTAACATCTGCAACATGGGTAACATGGGTAACCAGGATCCCAGGACTGTCCCGAGGACACACTTCACATTTCCCACCCCAAAAAATAAAATGACAAGACCTGGGTAATTCCAACATTTCCCCCAATGTGACACTAATGCAATTCCACAATAGCACATTATCCCAGCAGGTTGTAGAAGCCTGTTTGCCTATTCAATTCACACTGAAGTCACCATTGATTTCAAAAGCACCCGAATGCAGTTTAAAACACTGTTAAATAAACCATATATATATATTTAAAAAAACAACGCCTATAAAATAACGTGTGTCTTTTTTTTTGGTAGCCACCAATGTTGACAGTCCTATGCATAATTCACTATGTTTTCTGACACAGACATGAAGTCGGTTTAAACAATTCATAGAGACATGAGGGAAAAGACTTTGTTATCATCCTGTCCCACTGAACCCCCCCCCCCAAAAAAAAAAAAAAATCCTAACTTTATTCTGTATTTCATAGGTGGCAATATCAAAGCACGTCTCCCACTTGTCAAAATACAGCTGTAACATTCCTCGCTTCTCTGCGCTCTGTCTCCTACTGTATGAGAGCTTCGGTAGAACAAACGCTATGACAGTAGATATGGATATTTTATACAACAGAGTTGATCCCCACGTTAATAAGATACCTTGATATTTAAAGTATTTCCTGTCTCCGTCTCCCCGTTTATTCACGAGCTGATCCGCCGTCTGTAGAATCATCAGAGACGGTGACAAATATAGGAGATATCCTGTAATTCGTTGAAGGATGTTATCTAGCAAAGCTTTAGCAGCTTTGGTCATTTGACTTTTGTTTGACTGCTGTTACAAAGAGACTATAGTCTATACTCCGGCTGCGCTCCGTGGGCCCTGTAAATACTCCGTGTCGAGATAGTCTTACTGAAACGCGCTGAATTAATTCAGGAACATAATAGCTCTCTGAATTTATGAACAGCCTGTTTCGCAATTGACAACAATGTAACTGATCAAAGATAGTTGCTCTATACTAAACTAAATATCAAGTTTAATCTGAAATCTTTCCATAGTGGAGCAGCCAAGCCGACAAGGTGGAGCAGCCTAGCCGACAAGGTGGAGAAGCCAAGCTGACAAGGTGGAGCAGCCGACAAGGTGGAGCAGCCGACAAGGTGGAGCAGCCAACAAGGTGGAGCAGCCAACAAGGTGGAGCAGCCGACAAGGTGGAGCAGCCAAGCCGACGAGGTGGTGCAGCCAAGCTGACGAGGTGGAGCAGCCAAGCTGACAAGGTGGAGCAGCCAACAAGGTGGAGCAGCCAACAAGGTGGAGCAGCCAACAAGGTGGAGCAGCCAACAAGGTGGAGCAGCCAACAAGGTGGAGCCGCCGGCAAGGTGGAGCAGCCGACAAGGTGGAGCAGCCAAGCTGACAAGGTGAAGCAGCCAAGCTGACAAGGTGGAGAAGCCGACAAGGTGACGCAGCCAAGCCAACAAGGTGACGCCCCTCTTATTTTGGGAGAACTCTGGCACTAAAAACATATCTTGGTTTTAATTAAAGTTAATTAAACTTTAAATGTTTATGCTTCTGATTTTTGTGGTATTTCCTGGCACTCTCAGGATAAATATGAATTATTAATACACATTATTATACCCTACAATACACCTCAAACTGCTCAGCTAGAAAAAAAGAGAGGGATGTACCAAAGATGCTTAAAAGAAACCAAGATATTACCACCAACCTGAAACTCCTCTGCTATCTTGGGCCCGTCCAAGAAGAGTCGTGTGCTGAGGCAGTCGACGGGACCGAAGCTACCTGTGAACTCCTTGTACTCCTGGAACACCTGAGAGACAGAGAGACAGAGAGAGACAGAGAGCGAGAGAGAGAGAGACAGAGAGAGATAGAGAGAAGAGAGAGGACACATAGAGAGGATACAGAGAGAGAACAGAGAGAGAACAGAGAGAATAGAGAGAGAACAGAGAGAGAACAGAGAGGACAGAGAGAGAACAGAGAGAGAACAGAGAGAATAGAGAGAGAACAGAGAGAGAACAGAGAGGACAGAGAGAGAACAGAGAGAACAGAGAGAGAGAATAGAGAGAGAACAGAGAGAGAACAGAGAGAGAACAGAGAGAGAACAGAG
>NC_060193.1:6150375-6165375 GCF_021184085.1 Oncorhynchus gorbuscha
ACATTATGTCTCCTTTTCCTTGGTGGTGTAAAAAAAAAAAAAAAAAGTGTTATAAGTTGGACATGGTTGCCGTGCCAACGTTAATTAACTGACAGTAGGCCACAAAAAAATTGTGGAAAACAGAAAAATGGAACATTCTATTGTGTTCCAGGAGTGCCACTCAAGTGTTCTAAGAACCTCTGCAGTTCCCCTGTGACGAGTGGCCAGTACAGGACCACCCTTGTTGATTGTTGGCTAATTAAATATGTGTGTGTGCACACATACACACATTCCTTTATAGGAAAGTCGATTTCGTAGTCTCTCTCTCTCTCTCTCTCTCCCCTCCCTCCCCTCCCTCCCCCTCCCTCCCTCCCTCCCTCCCTCCCTCCCTCCCTCCCTCCCTCCTCTCCTCTCCCTCCTCCCTCCCTCCCTCTCCTCTCCTCTCTCTCTCTCTCTCTCTCTCTCTCTCTCTCTCTCTCTCTCTCTCTCTCTCTCTCTCTCTCTCTCTCTCTCTCTCTCTCTCTCTCTCTCTCTCTCTCTCTCTCTCTCTCTCTCTCTCTCTCTCTCTCTCTCTCTCTCTCTCTCTCTCTCACACACACACACACACACGCACAGTCAACTAGGGGTCATATGAAAGAGCGAAAGAAAGAACGCGATAAAGAGAGAGGGAGAGGACAACAGCATATACGGTAAGGATGATTAGATTGATATGATTTTTATTAGTCTTCCCCATTACCCAACGGAGACATATAGTTTAACAATGTGTGTGTTAGTGGGAATGTGTGTGTGTGTCTGTCTGTATGTGTGTGTGTTAATGTGTGTATGTGTTCATTTGTGTGTTTGCGTGTGCTAATGTGTGTATGTGCTAATGTGTGTGTGTGTGTGTGTATCTATCAGGTAAACATGTCTATACAGACACAGAACATGGAGAAGAGACGTGACGTGTTTCCAGTTTCTAGTTTTTGGAAAACCAAGATGGAGTTCAATCGTTGCTCTATATTATGAGCTTTTCTTGAATTTGTTCTAGGAAATTAGTATGCTTGGCAATTAGCCAGAAGAGTTAAGCGTATGTTTGACACAATGACATAACAAAAAGAGTTGATCTATGGGGAAACTCACTCAGGCTTCACTGATTGTCCCTCACTGGGGTATTCTGAAATGGGAACAGTTTTTATCTTTGATGATCTGGGATTAGTACAGTCCATGTTTGGACTTTTAAATTAATTATATATTCTTGAAAATATGATTTATAAATGCCTCAAGAGCTTGTGTAAAGTTGTTTTACTCAGAACCCCAAATATATATATATATATATATATATATATATATATATACACTACCATTCAAAGGTTTGGGGTCACTTTTAAATGTCCTTGTTTTTTAAATCAAATCAAATAAATTGTCCATTAAAATAATATTAAATTAATCAGAAATACTGTGTAGACTTTGTTAATGTTGTAAATGACTATTGTAGCTGGAAACGGCTGATTTATAATGGAATATCTACATAGGCGTACAGAGGCCCATTATCAGCAACCTAGTTGAGTGTCTGGAGAATCAGCATTTGTGGGTTCAATTACAGGCTCAAAATGGCCAGAAACAAATAACTTTCTTCTGAAACTCGTCAGTCTATTCTTGTTCTGAGAAATGAAGGCTATTCCATGCGAGAAATTGCCAAGAAACTGAAGATCTCGTATAAATTTGTGTACTACTTCCTTCACAGAACAACACGAACGGGCCCTAACCAGAATAGAAAGAGGAGTGGGAGGCCCCGGTGCACAACTGAGCAAGAGGACAAGTACATTAGAGTGTCTAGTTTGAGAAAACAGACGCCTCACAAGTCCTCAACTGGCAGCTTCATTAAATAGTATCCGCAAAACACCAGTCTCAACGTCAACAGTGAAGAGGTCGACTTTTAGGCAGAGTTGCAAAGAAAAAGCCATAACTCAGACTGGCCAATAAAAATACAAGATTAAGATGGGCAAAAGAACACTGACACTGGACAGAGGATGATTGGAAAAAAGTGTTATGGACAGATTAATCTAAGTTTGAGGTGTTCGGATCACAAAGAAGAACATTCCTGAGAGAAAATGCTTGAGAAATGCTTGACGCCATCTGTCAAGCATTTGATGGTCTGGTGGTCTGGTGGTGGTAAAGTGGGAGATTTGTACAGGGTAAAAGGGCTCTTGAAGAAGAAAGGCTATCACTCCAGTTTCCTCCTACAACAGGACAATGACCCAAATCACATCTCCAAACTATGCAAGAACTACTGAGGGAAGAAGCAGTCAGCTGGTATTCTATCTATAATGGAGCGGCCAGCACAGTCACCGGATCTCAACCCTATAGAGCTGTTATGGGAGCAGCTTGACCGTATGGTACGTAAGAAGTAACCATCAAGCCAATCCAACTTGTGGGAGGTGCTTCAGGAAGTGTGGGGTGAAATCTCTTCAGATCACTTCAACCAATTGAAAACTGGAATGACAAAGGTCTGCAAGGCTGTAATTGGAGGATTTAATATACATTTTCGGACACAATCTATTGTACGATAGTTATCCTTTGTTTGTTGTTAGTCCCATCTATCTCTGAACACAATCCAGTTATGATTTATATTTGGCAATAGATATATTTTTTTGAACTGTTCGGTTTCACAAAATACATTATACATTTTACAGACAAGGTGTATTTTTTAGTTATCTTGCTATGTTTTTTTTTTGCTAAGAGTATTACTGATTGATTGACATTTCAGATCTGCAGAGTTATCTCCAGGTAAATGTTGTAATTCTTCAGCTGTTCCTGAACCTGCGACCAAAAACAAGCTACATATATATGGACAGTACCAAAACAAATGATCTAATGACTCCCATATATATATATATATATAGATATATATAACATTTTGTTTTCATAAATTAAATTGAAAAACTCTTAAGTTTTGGATCTGTTGTCGTTCAGTTCATTAAAATCTCAAACCAAATATTGTGCAATCTGTATGGCACAGCTGTCTATTTGGTGGTCCTTAAATGAAGATACTTTATAATTCATCCTAATTTTCTTTAACCATTTTTGTCCTTTAATACGAGGCCGACAGGCAGGTTCCTTCCTTCCTCCGCCTTTCCACCTGACTCATCCATTTAGGTGGTAATTCTGTATTTAGTTGGTTGCTGCACCATAGGTGATATTCCACCTGCCTGGTTGGTTTGTTCCATCCTGCCTGGTTGGTTTGTTCCATCCTGCCTGGTTGGTTTGTTCCATCCTGCCTGGTTGGTTTGTTCCATCCTGCCTAGTTGGTTTGTTCCATCCTGCCTAGTTGGTTTGTTCCATCCTGCCTGGTTGGTTAGTTCCATCCTGCCTGGTTGGTTTGTTCCATCCTGCCTAGTTGGTTTGCTCCATCCCGCCTAGTTGGTTTGCTCCATCCTGCCTGGTAGCTTTGCTCCATCCTCCTGGTTGGCTACTCTGGTTATTTTGCTCTCATCAACCTCTGTTAGAGGAGCATGCTGCCTCTCTCTGCACCATAGGTGATATTCCACCCAAACTCTGTTCGCCATGGTCTCTCCAACCCTGTTCCTGCAGCTACGTGCTTCTTCATTTGGGAGATCAAGTGAAATCTTTTCGGGAACATCAATAGTAACATGTTTTCACAACAAAACATGTTTAATTCAAGTTTTGACAGCCCTTCTCTGTGTTCTGAAGAAAGGAATGAAGGAGAGAGAGGAGGAGAAGGAAACACATGGTACTGAGATATTCTTAAAACCTGTTGAGTGAAGGGGGCAGTATTTTGATGTTTGGATGAAAAACGTACCCAATTTAAACTGCCTATTTCTCAGGCCCAGAAGCTAGAATATGCATATAATTGTCAGATTAGGAGAGAAAACACTCTAAAGTTTCCAAAACTATCAAACATATTGTATGTGAGTATAACAGAACTGAAATTGCAGGTGAAAACCTGAGGATAATCCAACTAGGAAGATGCCTTTTATTTTGAAAGCTCCCTGTTCCATTGCCTGCCTTCCCTCCATTTAACTTCTTAAATTATAGTGTGCAGCAGTTTCACTTTTGGATAAATAGCATGTCCAATTTCAACTTCCTGCTACTTATGCCAAGAATATAAGATATGCATATTATTAGTAGATTTGGAAAGAAAACACTCTGACGTTTCTAAAACTGTTTGAATCATGTCTGTGAGTATAACAGAATTTATGTAGCAGGAAAAACCCTGAGAGCTAACCGTTCAGATTTTTGTTTTTAGGTCTCTGTCTGTTCAGTGAGTCTCATTGGAAAATGATATTCCTTAGGAACCTGTTTTCAGTTCCTACCGCTTCCACTGGATGTCACCAGTCTTTGGAATTCGGTTGAGGTTATTCATTTGTGCAATGAAGAAGTACAGCCATCTAGGAACTGCGTAACACTGTTGAGAGTTGCGCAAGACTTGAAAAGTAGCTTGGTTTGTTGTCTGAACACAGATAGACCCGTCTTCCATTTGATCGATTATTAATGTTTAATAATACATAAAGTTGTATTACACAAAGTACTTTGAAATGTTTTGGCAAAGTTTACAGGCAACTTGTGAAATATTTTGTAGTGACGTTGCGCAATTTGGAAGCTGTTTTTTTCTGGATCAAAAGCGCCAAATAAATTGACATTTTGGATATATATGGACGGAATTAATCGAACAAAAGGACCAATTGTGATGTTTATGGGACATATTGGAGTGCCAACAAAAGAAGCTCGTCAAAGGTAAGGCATGATTTATATTTTATTTCTACGTTTTGTGTAGCGCCTGCAGGGTTTAAATATGCTACTCTGTTTGTTTACTGTTGTGCTTTCTTCAGATAATAGCTTCTTATGTTTGCCGAAAAGACTTTTTAAAATCTGACATGTTGGCTGGATTCACAACGAGTGTGGCTTTAATTTAGTATCTTACATGTGTGATTTAATGAAAGTTTGGTTTTTATATCATTTTATTTGAATTTGCCGCGCTGCATTTTCCCTGGCGTTTGGCCAAGTGGGACGCAAGCTTCCCCTATACCATAAGAAGTTAAAGGGATAGCAACCAGATTCCTTTCCCTATGGCTTTCACATGGTGTGAAAGGTCTTTAGACATAGTTTCAGTCTTTTATTCTGAAAAATGAGCTAGAACGATCACTTCGCTACAGTGGATGGCTGAGTGCCAGCAGACTTTTGCATGCGCAACAGCTTGGAGCAGATATTTTATCTCTCTCACCTATTGAAAAAGCTACCGTCCGGTTTAAATATTATTGATTATTTATTGTAAAAACAACCTGAGGATTGATTATAAAAAACGTTTGACATGTTTCTATGAACTTTACGGACACTATTTGGAATTTTCGTCTGCCCCTTCGTGACTGCTCGAGCCTGTTGATTAGTGAACAAAACGCGCCAAACAAATGGAGGTATTTTGGATATAAAAATAATCTTTATGGAACAAAAGGAACATTTATTGTGTAACTGGGAGTCTCGTGAGTGCAAACATCCAAAGATCATCAAAGGTAAGCGATTCATTTTATTGCTTTGGTCACGAAAGTCAGAAATCTACTTTGCTGCTAGCTGTTTGTAATGTTTTGTCTGCTGAGAGAAATGTCCTCACATAAAAGCTTGGTTTGCTTTCGCTGTAAAGCTTTTTTGAAATCTGACACACCAGGTGGAATAACAACAAGCTAAGATGTGTTTTGCTGTATTGCACTTGTGATTTCACAAAATTAAATATTTTTAGTAATTTCATTTGAATTTGGAGCTCTGCAATTCAGCGGATGTTGACGATAACGGGATGGTGTGCGCCGAGAATTAAAGGAATGAAGAAGAGAGAGGAGGAGATGGAAACACGGTACTGAGATATTCTGGGGGGCAGGTTAGCCTAGTGGTTAGAGCGTTGGACTAGTAACCAGAAGGTTGCGAGTTCAAACCCCCGAGCTGACATGGTACAAATCTGTCGTTCTGCCCCTGAACAGGCAGTTAACCCACTGTTCCCAGGCCGTCATTGAAAATAAGAATGTGTTCTTAACTGACTTGCCTGGTTAAATAAAGGTAAAATAAAAAAAATAAAAAATAAAATTCTGTAGTTAAAAAGGAATGAAGAAGAGAGAGGAGGAGATGGAAACACACAGTAATGAGATATAGTTAAAGGAATGAGTCAACCTATAAATGAACTCTGTAAGCCTCCACAATCAATGAACCAACAATATGGCCTAGGGCTTTACGTTGTCTCCCAGACTCATGGATAGAAAGTTTGGAGCGTAGCGTCAGGTAACTGGTCCATCCAGTATGCATAATAATACAATCAGCACTTAAAAGGCCAGACCAATTATGTACCAAACAACTCTTAAATCAGTTTTGTTTGATATTTTTCAGCCGTGCGTAATATGCCGTAGGCTATGTATTGAATAATGGCACAATCATTATTTTAATGATAAGAATTTGTTCTTTAACTGACTTGCCTAGTTAAATAAAGGTTAAATAAATCTAAAAAATGTAATAGAAAACATTTAAATGCATAAGCTCTAAAATGTATTAATTAATTAATGTTTTGTATTAATCATCATCATCATCCATTTCATTGTCTGAAGACTTTGAAACATCATCCACAACGACCATGTTTTTCCACATCAGTTTCAACCTGTTGTTGGAACTTCTTTCTCCAAATTGATCACAGTGAGGTGTAGTGTAAAAGCAGGATACTATTCCAACGATAAGTGTTTTGAGGTGATTAATCGATTACATTGATGTCAGAGTGGGTGGAAGGACAATAGAGCCCTGATGGTCGTTAGAGCCCTGAGTACCAGGCCATTAGGACCTGATGGTCGTTAGAGCCCTGAGTACCAGGTCATTAGGACCTGGTGGTCGTTAGAGCCCTGAGTACCAGGCCATTAGGACCTGATGGTCGTTAGAGCACTGAGTACCAGGCCATTAGGAACTGATGGTAGTTAGAGCCCTGAGTACCAGGCCATTAGGACCTGATAGTCATTAGATCCCAGAGTACCAGGCCATTAGGACCTGATGGTAGTTAGAGCCCTGAGTACAAGACCATTAGGACCTGATGATAGTTAGAGCCCTGAGTACCAGACCATTAGGACCTGATGGTTGTTAGAGCCCTGAGTACCAGATCATTAGGGCCTGATGGTCGTTAAAGCCCTGAGTATCAGATCATTAGGGCCTGATGGTCGTTAGAGCCCTGAGTACCAGACCATTAGGACACGATGATAGTAAGAGCCCTGAGTACCAGGCCATTAGGACACAATGCTAGTTATAGCCCTGAGTACCAGGCCATTAGGACACAATGATAGTTATAGACCTACCGCATGGCAAGCAGTACCCCCAAGCCATAAGACTCCTGAACAATTAATCAATCTGTACAACCTGTATATAGCCTTCACATTGACTCTGTACCGTAACACCCTGAATATATCCTCCACATTGACTCTGTACCGTAACACCCTGTATATAGCCTCCACATTGACTCTGTACCGTAACACCCTGTATATAGCCTCCACATTGACTCTGTACCGTAACACCCTGAATATAGCCTCCACATTGACTCTGTACCGTAACACCCTGTATATAGCCTCCACATTGACTCTGTACCGTAACACCCTGTATATAGCCTCCACATTGACTCTGTACCGTAACACCCTGAATATAGCCTCCACATTGACTCTGTACCGTAACACCCTGTATATAGTCTCCACATTGACTCTGTACCGTAACACCCTGTATATAGCCTCCACATTGACTCTGTACCGTAATACCCTGTATATAGCCTCCACATTGACTCTGTACCATAACACCCTGTATATAGCCTCCACATTGACTCTGTACCGTAACACCCTGTATATAGCCTCCACATTGACTCTGTACCGTAACACCCTGTATATAGCCTCCACATTGACTCTGTACCGTAACACCCTGTATATAGCCTCCACATTGACTCTGTACCGTAACACCCTGTATATAGCCTCCACATTGACTCTGTACCGTAACACCCTGTATATAGTCTCCACATTGACTCTGTACCGTAACACCCTGTATATAGCCTCCACATTGACTCTGTACCGTAATACCCTGTATATAGCCTCCACATTGACTCTGTACCATAACACCCTGTATATAGCCTCCACATTGACTCTGTACCGTAACACCCTGTATATAGCCTCCACATTGACTCTGTACCGTAATACCCTGTATATAGGCTCCACATTGACTCTGTACCGTAATACCCTGTATATAGCCTCCACATTGACTCTGTACCGTAATACCCTGTATATAGCCTCCACATTGACTCTGTACCGTAATACCCTGTATATAGTCTCCACATTGACTCTGTACCATAACACCCTGTATATAGTCTCCACATTGACTCTGTACCATAACACCCTGTATATAGCCTCCACATTGACTCTGTACCGTAACACCCTGTATATAGCCTCCACATTGACTCTGTACCATAACACCCTGTATATAGCCTCCACATTCATATTTTATTGTGTTACTTTTTTATGCTGTTCTACTTTAGTTTATTTGGTAAATATTTTCTACAGGGTCTATTTTTCTAAATTTCCTGACTGACGTGCCCAAAGTAAGCTGCCTCTTACTCATTCCCAGAAGCCAGGATATATATATATATATATATATATATATATATATATATATATATATATATATATATATATATATATATATATATATATATATACATATACATATATATATATTTATATAATTGGTAGCATTGGATAGAAAACACTTTGAAGTTTCTAGAAATGTTAAAATTATGTCTGAGACTATAACACAATTGTTATCGCAGGTGCAAATCCAAAGATCAACCAACCGGAATTATTACATATTTTTTTAGCTCTTATAATGGAAAGCTATGGGTCCTATGTAATTCCAGTTTCCAGATTGCAATTTCAATGGCTTCCACATAGATTTCAACAGTCTTTGTTCATTGTTTCAGGCTTATTTCTTCAAAAACGAGCAATAATTTGAAGTTTGAAACAAAATAATTTTAAGTTTTTGTAGGAAGAGTCCCGGTACAATATCAGTCTGTTTGCCACGAAGAGGACGTGCACTTAAAATGTTTTCTTTTTTATTAAACATACTTCTATTAATAAACATGTATTCTAGTTTATTTACAGTTTAGGATACCTGAGGATTAAATAGAAACGTAGTTTGACTTGTTTGAACAAAAGTTTATCGGTAGCTTTTTGGACTCCTTTGTCTGCATGTTAAACGAGTTGATAACTGAAATCGATGGTGCCAAACAAAACTAAACAGACTTTTTGGGATACAAAGAAGGATTTTATCTAACAAAACGACCATTCGTGTTGTAGCTAGGACCCTTTGGATTACAAACAGAGGTAGATTTTCAAAAGTAAGTGATTTATTATTTATTATTATTATCTCTATTTGTGATTTTATGAAGGCTGTGTTGTTTGAAAAATATGTTGATATGGGGCGCCGTCATCAGACAATCGCATGGTATGCTTTCGCTGTAAAGCCTATTGTAAAACAGAAAACGCAGTTATATTAACAACAATTTAAGCTTTTAAATGACATGATGCTTTTTGTTCATAAATGTTTAATATTATGATTATTTATTTGAAATGCGAGCCCTCCAATTTCAGCGGATGTTGTTGACTGGTGTCCCGCTAGCGAGAGAAAGTCTCAGTAGAGCTCTAAGTTAGTTAGTATATAAAGCTATATGTGTTTCTGAAGTCTCAGTAGAGCTCTAAGTTAGTTAGTATATAAAGCTATATGTGTTTCTGAAGTCTCAGTAGAGCTCTAAGTTAGTATATAAAGCTATATTTGTTTCTGAAGTCTCAGTAGAGCTCTAAGTTAGTATATAAAGCTATATTTGTTTCTGAAGTCTCAGTAGAGCTCTAAGGTAGTTAGTATATAAAGCTACATGTGTTTCTGAAGTCTCAGTAGAGCTCTAAGTTAGTATATAAAGCTATATTTGTTTCTGAAGTCTCAGTAGAGCTCTAAGTTAGTTAGTATATGAAGCTATATGTGTTTCTGAAGTCTCAGTAGAGCTCTAAGTTAGTTAGTATATAAAGCTATATGTGTTTCTGAAGTCTCAGTAGAGCTCTAAGTTAGTTAGTATATAAAGCTATATGTGTTTCTGAAGTCTCAGTAGAGCTCTAAGTTAGTTAGTATATAAAGCTATATGTGTTTCTGAAGTCTCAGTAGAGCTCTAAGGTAGTTAGTATATAAAGCTATATGTGTTTCTGAAGTCTCAGTAGAGCTCTAAGTTAGTTAGTATATAAAGCTATCTCTGTTTCTGAAGTCTCAGTAGAGCTCTAAGTTAGTTAGTATATGAAGCTATATGTGTTTCTGAAGTCTCACTAGAGCTCTACGTTGGTTAGTATATGAAGCTATATGTGTTTCTGAAGTCTCAGTAGAGCTCTACGTTGGTTAGTATATGAAGCTATATGTGTTTCTGAAGTCTCAGTAGAGCTCTACATTAGTTAGTATATAAAGCTATATGTGTTTCTGAAGTCTCAGTAGAGCTCTAAGTTAGTTAGTATATGAAGCTATATGTGTTTCTGAAGTCTCAGTAGAGCTCTAAGTTAGTTAGTATATAAAGCTATATGTGTTTCTGAAGTCTCAGTAGAGCTCTAAGTTAGTTCGTATATAAAGCTGTGTGTTTCTGAAGTCTCAGTAGAGCTCTAAGTTAGTTAGTATATGAAGCTATATGTGTTTCTGAAGTCTCAGTAGAGCTCTAAGTTAGTTAGTATATAAAGCTGTGTGTTTCTGAAGTCTCAGTAGAGCTCTACGTTAGTTAGTATATAAAGCTATATGGGTTTCTGAAGTCTCACTAGAGCTCTAAGTTAGTTAGTATATAAAGCTGTGTGTTTCTGAAGTCTCAGTAGAGCTCTACGTTAGTTAGTATATAAAGCTATATGTGTTTCTGAAGTCTCAGTAGAGCTCTAAGTTAGTTAGTATATAAAGCTATATGGGTGTCTGAAGTCTCAGTAGAGCTCTAAGTTAGTATATAAAGCTATATGTGTTTTCTGAAGTCTTAGTAGAGCTCTGAAGTCTCAGTAGAGCTCTAAGTTAGTTAGTATATAAAGCTATATGTGTTTCTGAAGTCTCAGTAGAGCTCTAAGTTAGTTAGTATATAAAGCTATATTTGTTTCTGAAGTCTCAGTAGAGCTCTAAGGTAGTTAGTATATAAAGCTACATGTGTTTCTGAAGTCTCAGTAGAGCTCTACGTTAGTTAGTATATAAAGCTATATGTGTTTCTGAAGTCTCAGTAGAGCTCTAAGTTAGTTAGTATATAAAGCTATATGGGTTTCTGAAGTCTCAGTAGAGCTCTAAGTTAGTATATAAAGCTATATGTGTTTCTGAAGTCTCAGTAGAGCTCTAAGTTAGTTAGTATATAAAGCTATATGTGTTTCTGAAGTCTCAGTAGAGCTCTAAGTTAGTTAGTATATAAAGCTGTGTGTTTCTGAAGTCTCAGTAGAGCTCTAAGTTAGTTAGTATATAAAGCTATATGTGTTTCTGAAGTCTCAGTAGAGCTCTAAGTTAGTTAGTATATAAAGCTATATGTGTTTCTGAAGTCTCAGTAGAGCTCTAAGTTAGTTAGTATATAAAGCTATATTTGTTTCTGAAGTCTTAGTAGAGCTCTAAGGTAGTTAGTATATAAAGCTACATGTGTTTCTGAAGTCTCAGTAGAGCTCTACGTTAGTTAGTATATAAAGCTATATGTGTTTCTGAAGTCTCAGTAGAGCTCTAAGTTAGTTAGTATATAAAGCTATATGGGTTTCTGAAGTCTCAGTAGAGCTCTAAGTTAGTATATGAAGCTATATGTGTTTCTGAAGTCTCAGTAGAGCTCTACATTAGTTAGTATATAAAGCTATATGTGTTTCTGAAGTCTCAGTAGAGCTCTAAGTTAGTTAGTATATGAAGCTATATGTGTTTCTGAAGTCTCAGTAGAGCTCTAAGTTAGTTAGTATATAAAGCTATATGTGTTTCTGAAGTCTCAGTAGAGCTCTAAGTTAGTTCGTATATAAAGCTGTGTGTTTCTGAAGTCTCAGTAGAGCTCTAAGTTAGTTAGTATATGAAGCTATATGTGTTTCTGAAGTCTCAGTAGAGCTCTAAGTTAGTTAGTATATAAAGCTGTGTGTTTCTGAAGTCTCAGTAGAGCTCTACGTTAGTTAGTATATAAAGCTATATGGGTTTCTGAAGTCTCACTAGAGCTCTAAGTTAGTTAGTATATAAAGCTGTGTGTTTCTGAAGTCTCAGTAGAGCTCTACGTTAGTTAGTATATAAAGCTATATGTGTTTCTGAAGTCTCAGTAGAGCTCTAAGTTAGTTAGTATATAAAGCTATATGGGTGTCTGAAGTCTCAGTAGAGCTCTAAGTTAGTATATAAAGCTATATGTGTTTCTGAAGTCTCAGTAGAGCTCTAAGTTAGTTAGTATATAAAGCTATATGTGTTTCTGAAGTCTCAGTAGAGCTCTAAGTTAGTTAGTATATAAAGCTATATTTGTTTCTGAAGTCTCAGTAGAGCTCTAAGGTAGTTAGTATATAAAGCTACATGTGTTTCTGAAGTCTCAGTAGAGCTCTACGTTAGTTAGTATATAAAGCTATATGTGTTTCTGAAGTCTCAGTAGAGCTCTAAGTTAGTTAGTATATAAAGCTATATGGGTTTCTGAAGTCTCAGTAGAGCTCTAAGTTAGTATATAAAGCTATATGTGTTTCTGAAGTCTCAGTAGAGCTCTAAGTTAGTTAGTATATAAAGCTATATGTGTTTCTGAAGTCTCAGTAGAGCTCTAAGTTAGTTAGTATATAAAGCTGTGTGTTTCTGAAGTCTCAGTAGAGCTCTAAGTTAGTTAGTATATAAAGCTATATGTGTTTCTGAAGTCTCAGTAGAGCTCTACGTTGGTTAGTATATGAAGCTATATGTGTTTCTGAAGTCTCAGTAGAGCTCTAAGTTAGTTAGTATATAAAGCTATATGTGTTTCTGAAGTCTCAGTAGAGCTCTAAGTTAGTTAGTATATGAAGCTATATGTGTTTCTGAAGTCTCAGTAGAGCTCTAAGTTAGTTAGTATATAAAGCTATATGTGTTTCTGAAGTCTCAGTAGAGCTCTAAGTTAGTTCGTATATAAAGCTGTGTGTTTCTGAAGTCTCAGTAGAGCTCTAAGTTAGTTAGTATATGAAGCTATATGTGTTTCTGAAGTCTCAGTAGAGCTCTAAGTTAGTTAGTATATAAAGCTGTGTGTTTCTGAAGTCTCAGTAGAGCTCTACGTTAGTTAGTATATAAAGCTATATGGGTTTCTGAAGTCTCACTAGAGCTCTAAGTTAGTTAGTATATAAAGCTGTGTGTTTCTGAAGTCTCAGTAGAGCTCTACGTTAGTTAGTATATAAAGCTATATGTGTTTCTGAAGTCTCAGTAGAGCTCTAAGTTAGTTAGTATATAAAGCTATATGGGTGTCTGAAGTCTCAGTAGAGCTCTAAGTTAGTATATAAAGCTATATGTGTTTCTGAAGTCTCAGTAGAGCTCTAAGTTAGTTAGTATATAAAGCTATATGTGTTTCTGAAGTCTCAGTAGAGCTCTAAGTTAGTTAGTATATAAAGCTATATTTGTTTCTGAAGTCTCAGTAGAGCTCTAAGGTAGTTAGTATATAAAGCTACATGTGTTTCTGAAGTCTCAGTAGAGCTCTACGTTAGTTAGTATATAAAGCTATATGTGTTTCTGAAGTCTCAGTAGAGCTCTAAGTTAGTTAGTATATAAAGCTATATGGGTTTCTGAAGTCTCAGTAGAGCTCTAAGTTAGTATATAAAGCTATATGTGTTTCTGAAGTCTCAGTAGAGCTCTAAGTTAGTTAGTATATAAAGCTATATGTGTTTCTGAAGTCTCAGTAGAGCTCTAAGTTAGTTAGTATATAAAGCTGTGTGTTTCTGAAGTCTCAGTAGAGCTCTAAGTTAGTTAGTATATAAAGCTATATGTGTTTCTGAAGTCTCAGTAGAGCTCTAAGTTAGTTAGTATATAAAGCTATATGTGTTTCTGAAGTCTCAGTAGAGCTCTAAGTTAGTTAGTATATAAAGCTATATTTGTTTCTGAAGTCTTAGTAGAGCTCTAAGGTAGTTAGTATATAAAGCTACATGTGTTTCTGAAGTCTCAGTAGAGCTCTACGTTAGTTAGTATATAAAGCTATATGTGTTTCTGAAGTCTCAGTAGAGCTCTAAGTTAGTTAGTATATAAAGCTATATGGGTTTCTGAAGTCTCAGTAGAGCTCTAAGTTAGTATATGAAGCTATATGTGTTTCTGAAGTCTCAGTAGAGCTCTACATTAGTTAGTATATAAAGCTATATGTGTTTCTGAAGTCTCAGTAGAGCTCTAAGTTAGTTAGTATATGAAGCTATATGTGTTTCTGAAGTCTCAGTAGAGCTCTAAGTTAGTTAGTATATAAAGCTATATGTGTTTCTGAAGTCTCAGTAGAGCTCTAAGTTAGTTCGTATATAAAGCTGTGTGTTTCTGAAGTCTCAGTAGAGCTCTAAGTTAGTTAGTATATGAAGCTATATGTGTTTCTGAAGTCTCAGTAGAGCTCTAAGTTAGTTAGTATATAAAGCTGTGTGTTTCTGAAGTCTCAGTAGAGCTCTACGTTAGTTAGTATATAAAGCTATATGGGTTTCTGAAGTCTCACTAGAGCTCTAAGTCATCAAATCAAATCACATTTATTTATATAGCCCTTCGTACATCAGCTGATATCTCAAAGTGCTGTACAGAAACCCAGCCTAAAACCCCAAACAGCAAACAATGCAGGTGTAAAAGTTAGTATATAAAGCTGTGTGTTTCTGAAGTCTCAGTAGAGCTCTACGTTAGTTAGTATATAAAGCTATATGTGTTTCTGAAGTCTCAGTAGAGCTCTAAGTTAGTTAGTATATAAAGCTATATGGGTGTCTGAAGTCTCAGTAGAGCTCTAAGTTAGTATATAAAGCTATATGTGTTTCTGAAGTCTCAGTAGAGCTCTAAGTTAGTTAGTATATAAAGCTATATGTGTTT
>NC_060193.1:6170375-6175375 GCF_021184085.1 Oncorhynchus gorbuscha
ACGGGTGGTACTGTAATAAGGATGGTACTGTAATAAGGGTGAACTGTAATAAGGGTGGTACTTTCATACGGGTGGTACTGTAATAAGGGTGGTACTGTAATAAGGGTGGTACTGTAATAAGGGTGGTACTGTAACATGGGTGGTACTGTAATAAGGGTGAACTGTAATAAGGGTAGTACTATAATAAGGGTGGTACTGTAATACGGGTGGTACTGTAATAAGGGTGAACTGTAATAAGGGTGGTACTGTAACATGGGTGGTACTGTAATAAGGGTGAACTGTAATAAGGGTGAACTGTAATAAGGGTGGTACTGTAATAAGGGTGGTACTGTAATAAGGGTGATACTGTAATACGGGTGGTACTGTAATAAGGGTGAACTGTAATAAGGGTGGTACTGTAATAAGGGTGGTACTGTAATAAGGGTGAACTGTAATAAGGGTGGTACTGTAATAAGGGTGGTACTGTAATAAGGGTGATACTGTAATACGGGTGGTACTGTAATAAGGGTGGTACTGTAATAAGGGTGAACTGTAATAAGGGTGGTACTGTAACATGGGTGGTACTGTAACAAGGGTGAACTGTAATAAGGGTAGTACTATAATAAGGGTGGTACTGTAATACGGGTGGTACTGTAATAAGGATGGTACTGTAATAAGGGTGAACTGTAATAAGGGTGGTACTTTCATACGGGTGGTACTGTAATAAGGGTGGTACTGTAATAAGGGTGGTACTGTAATAAGGGTGGTACTGTAATAAGTGTGGTACTGTAATAAAGGTGATACTGTAATAAGGGTGATACTGTAATACGGGTGGTACTGTAATAAGGGTGGTACTGTAATAAGGGTGAACTGTAATAAGGGTAGTACTATAATAAGGGTGGTACTGTAATACGGGTGGTACTGTCATACGGGTGGTACTGTAATATGGGTGGTACTGTAATAAGGGTGGTACTGTAATATGGGTGGTACTGTAATAAGGGTGAACTGTAATAAGGGTGGTACTGTAATAAGTGTGGTACTGTAATAAGGGTGGTACCGTAATATGGGTGGTACTGTAATAAGGGTGGTACTGTAATATGGGTGGTACTGTAATAAGGGTGAACTGTAATACGGGTGGTACTGTAATACGGGTGGTACTGTCATACGGGTGGTACTGTAATATGGGTGGTACTGTAATAAGGGTGGTACTGTAATATGGGTGGTACTGTAATAAGGGTGAACTGTAATAAGGGTGGTACTGTAATAAGTGTGGTACTGTAATAAGGGTGGTACTGTAATATGGGTGGTACTGTAATAAGGGTGGTACTGTAATATGGGTGGTACTGTAATAAGGGTGAACTGTAATAAGGGTGGTACTGTAATAAGGGTGGTACTGTAATACGGGTGAACTGTAATAAGGGTGGTACTGTAATAAGGGTGAACTGTAATAAGGGTGGTACTGTAATAAGGGTGGTACTGTAATAAGGGTGAACTGTAATAAGGGTGGTACTGGGAGTGCTTGTATCTTTACTACTAATCGGTTGAATGCACTGACTGTAAGGTTCTTAGGATAAGAGTATTTTCTCAAATTTGAAATGTTTGTGAGTGTCTCCCTGTGTGAGTGTCTCCCTGTGTGAGGGTCTCCCTGTGTGAGTGTCTCCCTGTGTGAGGGTCTCCCTGTGTGAGTCTCTCCCTGTGTGAGTGTCTCCCTGTGTGAGTCTCTCCCTGTGTGAGTCTCTCCCTGTGTGAGTCTCTCCCTGTGTGAGTGTCTCCCTGTGTGAGTGTCTCCCTGTGTGAGTGTCTCCCTGTGTGTGTGTTACCCTGGTCCTGAATGGTTCGGGGAAGCCTCCGTGCGGTATCCCAATGTGTCCTTGTAGGAACTCCACCACAGACAGAGGGAAGGACAGCTCATCAGCTTTTTCCTCCACCTGAAGAACAACCACAACCACAATAACAACCACAATCACAATCGTAACCACAACCACAATAACAACCACAATCACAACCACAACCACAATAACAACCACAATCACAACCACAACCACAGCCACAACCACAACCACAATCACAATCACAACCACAATCACAATCACAACCACAATAACAACCACAATCACAACCACAACCACAGCCACAATCACAACCACAATCACAATCACAACCACAATCACAATCACAATCACAACCACAATAACAACCACAACCACAATCACAACCACAGCCACAACCACAATCACAATCACAATAACAACCACAATAACAACCACAATCACAACCACAATCACAACAACAACATTGTGGTTGACCTGGTAGAATGGTTCCCGGCAACAATAAATAGACAGAAATATAATAGTGAATATAAAGACAGATAAATGTACATACTTCCTCTCTCGTCAGGTTGTTCTGGACCATGAACTGAGCCAGGTCTCCTACAATCTTAGAGCTGGGAGTCACCTAGAGAGGGACGGAGGGGAGAGAGAGATGGAGGGGGGAGAGATGGAGAGGGGGAGAGAGAGATGGAGGGGGAGAGATGGAGAGGGGGAGAGAGATGGAGGGGGAGAGATGGAGAGGGGGAGAGGATGGAGGAGAGAGATGGAGGGGAGAGAGATGGAGAGGGGGAGAGAGAGATGGAGGGGAGAGAGATGGAGAGGGGGAAAGAGAGATGGGGGAGAGAGAGATGGAGGGGGAGAGAGAGATGGAGGGGAGAGAGATGGAGAGGGGGAGAGAGAGATGGAGGGGGAGAGAGAGAGAAGGGGGAGAGAGAGATGGAGGGGAGAGAGAGAGAGGAAGGGGGAGAGAGAGAGATGGAGGGGGAGAGAGAGATGGAGGGGAGAGAGAGATGGAGGGGAGAGAGATGGAGGGGGGAGAGAGGAAGGGGGAGAGAGAGATGGAGGGGATAGAGAGAGAGGAAGGGGGAGAGAGAGATGGAGGGGGAGAGAGATGGATGGAGGGGAGAGAGAGAGGAAGGGGAGAGAGAGAGAGGAAGGGGAGAGAGAGAGATGGAGGGGGAGAGAGATGGAGAGGGAGAGAGAGATGGAGGGCGGAGAGAGAGAGGAAGGAGGAGAGAGAGGGAAGGGGAGAGAGAGAGAGGAAGGGGAGAGAGAGAAATGGAGGGGGAGAGAGAGAGGAAGGGGGAGAGAGAGAGATGGAGGGGGAGAGAGAGATGGAGGGGGAGAGAGAGATGGAGGGGGAGAGAGAGATGGAGGGGGAGAGAGATGGAGGGGGGAGGGATGGAGGAGGGGAGAGATGGAGGGGGAGAGAGATGGAGGGGGAGAGAGAGAAATGGAGGGGGAGAGAGATGGAGGGGGAGAGAGAGATGGAGGGGGAGAGAAAGATGGAGGGGGAGATGGAGGGGGAGAGATGGAGGGGGAGAGAGAGATGGAGGGGGAGAGAAGGAGAGGGGGAGAGAGAGATGGAGGGGAGAGAGATGGAGAGGGGGAGAGAGAGATGGAGGGGGAGAGAGATGGAGAGAGAGATGGAGGGGGAGAGAGATGGAGGGGAGAGAGAGAGAGGGGAGAGAGATGGAGGGGGAGAGAGATGGAGAGGGGGAAAGAGAGATGGGGGAGAGAGAGATGGAGGGGCGAGAGATGGAGAGGGGGAGAGAGAGATGGAGGGGGAGAGAAAGAGGAAGGGGGAGAGAGAGATGGAGGGGAGAGAGAGAAATGGAGGGGGGGGAAGGGGAGAGAGAGAGAGGAAGGGAGAGAGAGAGGAAGGGGTAGAGAGAGATGGAGGGGGAGAGAGAGAGGAAGTGGGAGAGAGAGATGGAGGGGGAGAGAGAGAGGAAGGGGGAGAGAGAGATGGAGGGGGAGAGAGAAATGGAGGGGGAGAGAGAGAGGAAGGGGAGAGAGAGAGAGGAAGGGGAGAGAGAGAAATGGAGGGGGAGAGGAAGGGGAGAGAGAGAGAGGAAGGGAGAGAGAGAGAGGAAGGGGTAGAGAGAGATGGAGGGGGAGAGAGAGAGGAAGGGGAGAGAGAGAAATGGAGGGGGGAGAGGAAGGGGAGAGAGTGAGAGGAAGGGGAGAGAGAGAAATGGAGGGGGAGAGAAAGAGGAAGGGGGAGAGAGAGATGGAGGGAGAGAGAGAAATGGAGGGGGAGAGAGAGATGGAGGGGGAGAGAGAGGAAGGGGGAGAGAGAGATGGAGGGGGAGAGAGAGGAAGGGGAGAGAGAGAGGAAGGGGAGAGAGAGAGAGGAAGGGGAGAGAGAGAAATGGAGGGGGAGAGGAAGGGGAGAGAGAGAGAGGAAGGGGAGAGAGAGAGGAAGGGGTAGAGAGAGATGGAGGGGGAGAGAGAGAGGAAGGGGAGAGAGAGATGGAGGGGGAGAGAGAAATGGAGGGGGGAAGGGAGAGAGAGAGAGGGAAGGGGAGAGAGAGAAATGGAGGGGGAGAGAGAGAGGAAGGGGAGAGAGAGAGAGGAAGGGGAGAGAGAGAGAGATGGAGGGGGGGAGAGAGAGATGGAGAGGGGGGAGAGAGAGAGGGTTAAAACATCAACTGATAAGATAGACAGCCTAGTGGTTAGTGTTTGGACTAGTAACCGAAAGGCTGCAATTTCAAATCCCCGAGCTGGTACCTTTTTTGTGTGTGTCTTATCAGTTCCCTATAATCCCTTCATTATATAGTTAAAACTGTAACCACAGCAGTTCCTCTGTGCCTCTCTCCCCCTATCTCTCTCCCTATCTCTCTCCCTATCTGTCTGTCTGTCTGTCTGTCTGTCTGTCTGTCTGTCTGTCTGTCTGTCTGTCTGTCTGTCTGTCTGTCTGTCTGTCTGTCTGTCTGTCTGTCTGTCTGTCTGTCTGTCTGTCTGTCTGTCTGTCTGTCTGTCTGTCCTCCTCACCCCCTCTCCCTCTAGGACCAAGTCTAGGTAACAACCTCCTCACCCCCTCTCCCTCTAGGACCAAGTCTAGGTAATAACCTCCTCACCCCCTCTCCCTCTAGGACCAAGTCTAGGTAACAACCTCCTCACCCCGTCTCCCTCTTGGACCAAGTCTAGGTAACAACCTCCTCACCCCCTCTCCCTCTAGGACCAAGT
>NC_060193.1:6180375-6192875 GCF_021184085.1 Oncorhynchus gorbuscha
GGGGGAGATAGAAGAGGAGACAGAAGAGGAGACAGAGGAGGAGACAGAAGAGGAGACAGAAGAGGAGACAGAGGAGAGGAGGAGAGGAGACAGAAGAGGAGACAGGGAAGAGGAGGAGACAGAAGAGGGGACAGAAGAGGAGACAGCGGGGGAGATAGAAGAGGAGACAGAAGAGGAGACAGAGGAGAGGAGGAGACAGAAGAGGAGATAGAAGAGGAGACAGGGGAGGAGTCAAACCACAGAGGATGAGTCAAACCACAGAGGAGGAGTCAAACCACAGAGGAGGAGTCAAACCACAGAGGAGGAGACAGTGGAGGAGTCAAACCACAGAGGATGAGTTAAACCACAGAGCAGGAGTCAAACCACAGAGGAGGAGTCAAACCACAGAGGAAGAGTCAAACCACAGAGGAGGAGTCAAACCACAGAGGAGGAGACAGTGGAGGAGTCAAACCACAGAGGAGGAGACAGAGGAGGAGTCAAACCACAGAGGAGGAGTCAAACCACAGAGGAGGAGTCAAACCACAGAGGAGGAGACAGTGGAGGAGTCAAACCACAGAGGAGGAGACAGAGGAGGAGTCAAACCACAGAGGAGGAGTCAAACCACAGAGGAGAAAGAGGAGAAGTCAAACCACAGAGGAGGAGTCAAACCACAGAGGAAGAGTCAAACCACAGAGGAGGAGTCAAACCACAGAGGAGGAGACAGAGGAGGAGTCAAACCACAGAGGAGGAGTCAAACCACAGAGGAGGAGACAGAGGAGGAGTCAAACCACAGAGGAGGAGTCAAACCACAGAGGAGGAGTCAAACCACAGAGGAGGAGTCAAACCACAGAGGAAGAGTCAAACCACAGAGGAGGAGTCAAACCACAGAGGAGGAGTCAAACCACAGAGGAGGAGACAGAGGAGGAGTCAAACCACAGAGGAGGAGTCAAACCACAGAGGAGGAGTCAAACCACAGAGGAAGAGTCAAACCACAGAGGAGGAGTCAAACCACAGAGGAGGAGTCAAACCACAGAGGAGGAGACAGAGGAGGAGTCAAACCACAGAGGAGGAGTCAAACCACAGAGGAGGAGTCAAACCACAGAGGAAGTCAAACCACAGAGGAGGAGTCAAACCACAGAGGAGGAGTCAAACCACAGAGGAAGAGACAGTGGAGGAGTCAAACCACAGAGGAGGAGACAGAGGAGGAGTCAAACCACAGAGGAGGAGTCAAACCACAGAGGAGGAGAGAGAGGAGGAGTCAAACCACAGAGGAGGAGTCAAACCACAGAGGAAGAGTCAAACCACAGAGGAGGAGTCAAACCACAGAGGAGGAGACAGAGGAGGAGTCAAACCACAGAGGAGGAGTCAAACCACAGAGGAGGAGTCAAACCACAGAGGAGGAGTCAAACCACAGAGGAGGAGTCAAACCACAGAGGAGGAGTCAAACCACAGAGGAAGAGTCAAACCACAGAGGAGGAGTCAAACCACAGAGGAGGAGTCAAACCACAGAGGAGGAGACAGAGGAGGAGTCAAACCACAGAGGAGGAGTCAAACCACAGAGGAGGAGTCAAACCACAGAGGTAGAGTCAAACCACAGAGGAGGAGTCAAACCACAGAAGAGGAGTCAAACCACAGAGGAGGAGACAGAGGAGGAGTCAAACCACAGAGGAGGAGTCAAACCACAGAGGAAGAGTCAAACCACAGAGGAGGAGTCAAACCACAGAGGAGGAGTCAAACCACAGAGGAGGAGTCAAACCCAGGGTGTCAAAAACACGTTTGTAGCCAAATCCTAAATTTGACGTTCAGAGAAACGTGGATAAACGTCTAATTCTACAGTGAGACTGTGAGACCTAGTTGGTTTGTGTGTGTGTGTGTGTGTGTGTGTGTGTGTGTGTGTGTGTGTGTGTGTGTGTGTGTGTGTGTGTGTGTGTGTGTGTGTGTGTGTGTGTGTGTGTGTGTGTTGTCACGTCTCCCGGTTGAGTGGTCTGCAGTGAAAACTGTCCCGTCAAATGATAACAGATACAGCACGGCTTGAATAAATAATGCTCAATATCGCTCGGACGGTGTGTGTGTGTGTGTGTGTGTGTATGTGTACAGTTTGTGTGTGTGTGTCTATGAGAGTGTGTGTGTGTCTATGAGAGTGTGTGTGTGTGTGTGTGTCTATGAGAGTGTGTGTGTGTCTATGAGAGTGTGTGTGTGTCTATGAGAGTGTGTCTATGAGTGTGTGTGTGTGTGTGTGTGTGTGTGTGTGTGTGTGTGTGTGTGTGTGTGTGTGTGTGTGTTTCTATGAGAGTCTGTGTGTGTGTCTATGAGAGTCTGTGTGTGTGTATGTGTACAGTGTGTGTGTGTGTGTGTGTCTATGAGAGTGTGTGTGTGTGTATGTCTATGAGAGTGTGTGTGTGTGTGTGTCTATGAGAGTGTGTGTGTGTGTGTGTGTGTGTCTATGAGAGTGTGTGTGTGTGTGTATGTGTACAGTGTGTGTGTGTGTGTGTCTATTTGAGTGTGTGTGTATGTGTACAGTGTGTGTGTGTGTGTCTATGAGAGTGTGTCTATGAGTGTGTGTGTGTGTCTATGAGAGTGTGTGTGTGTGTGTCTATGAGAGTGTGTCTATGAGTGTGTGTGTGTGTCTATGAGAGTGTGTGTGTGTGTGTCTATGAGAGTGTGTGTGTGTGTGTCTATGAGAGTGTGTGTGTGTGTGTCTATGAGAGTGTGTGTGTGTGTCTATGAGAGTGTGTCTATGAGTGTGTGTGTGTGTGTGTCTATGAGAGTGTGTGTGAGTGTGTCTATGAGTGTGTGTGTGTGTCTATGAGTGTGTGTGTGTGCACTGCTACAGCTGTCAAGATAAATAAACTGACATCTTCTAGACAACTCAATTAACCAACTCTGCAGCGTTGCAGACAAGAGACACACACACACACACACACGCATGCACACACGCATGCACGCACGCACGCACGCACGCACGCACGCACACACACACACACACACACACACACACACACACACACACACACACACTGCACACACACCAACAAGATCGCATAGTCTTACTGCAGACTGAGACGTTTATACAAGTTGCTGAAAACAAGTGTTTTTGACATTCTTGCCAAATGTATGACCATATTAGAGAGACATATTTCCCTCAGATTACACAGAGATTACACCTCCCATATCTACTGGGTGAAATACCACAGTGTGACATCACAGCAGCAATATGTGTGACCTGTTGCCACGAGAAAAGGGCAACCAGTGAAGAACAAACACCATTGTAAATACAACCCAAATTTATGTTTATTTATTTTCCCTTTTTGTACTTTAACTATTTGCACATTAATGACATCTTTATTCTATTGGAACTGTTATTGTTGATTATGATTATTATGATTATGATGATGATGATTATTATTATTATTATGATTATTATTATTATTGTTATTATTATTGTTATTATGATTATTATTATATTATGATTATTATTCTAAGAAGGTCGACGACATCCGATCCTCGTTTGCTAAGTCAAACGGCACCGCTGGTTTTGCTCACACTGCCCTACCCTGTGCTCTGACCTCTTTCTCCCCTCTCTCTCCAGATGAAATCTCGCGTCTTGTGACGGCCGGCCGCCCAACAACCTGCCCGCTTGACCCTATCCCCTCCTCTCTTCTCCAGACCATTTCCGGAGACTTTCTCCCTTACCTCACCTCGCTCATCAACTCATCCCTGACCGCTGGCTACGTCCCTTCCGTCTTCAAGAGAGCGAGAGTTGCACCCCTTCTGAAAAAACCTACACTCGATCCCTCCGATGTCAACAACTACAGACCAGTATCCCTTCTTTCTTTTCTCTCCAAAACTCTTGAACGTGCCGTCCTTGGCCAGCTCTCCCGCTATCTCTCTCTGAATGACCTTCTTGATCCAAATCAGTCAGGTTTCAAGACTAGTCATTCAACTGAGACTGCTCTTCTCTGTATCACAGAGGCGCTCCACACTGCTAAAGCTAACTCTCTCTCCTCTGCTCTCATCCTTCTAGACCTATCGGCTGCCTTCGATACTGTGTATCATCAGATCCTCCTCTCCAAATCAAATCAAATCAAATCAAATCAAATCAAATCAAATCAAATCAAATCAAATTTATTTATATAGCCCTTCGTACGTCAGCTGATATCTCAAAGTGCTGTACAGAAACCCAGCCTAAAACCCCAAACAGCAAACAATGCAGGTGTAAAAGCACCCTCCACCCTCTCCGAGTTGGGCATCTCCGGCGCGGCCCACGCTTGGATTGCGTCCTACCTGACAGGTCCTTCCGGAGACACCTGAAACCCCACCTCTTTAAGGAATACCTAGGATAGGATAAGTAATCCTTCTCAACCCCCCCCCCCTTTAAGATTTAGATGCACTATTGTAAAGTGACTGTTCCACTGGATGTTATAAGGTGAATGCACCAATTTGTAAGTCGCTCTGGATAAGAGCGTCTGCTAAATGACTTAAATGTAATGTAAATGTAATTATGATGATGATTATTATTATGATGATTATTATTATGATTATTATTATTATTATGATTATGATTATTATGATGATGATTATTATTATTTATTATTATTATTATTATTATTATGATTATTATTTCACATTCTTACCCCCTCCCTCCCTTCCTCCAACCCCTATTCTTACCCCCTCCCTCCCTTTCTCCAACCCCCATTCTGACCCCCTCCCTCCCTTCCCTCTCATCTGTCAAAAAAAAAAACTACACTCGATCCCTCCGATGTCAACAACTACAGACCAGTATCCCTTCTTTCTTTTCTCTCCAAAACTCTTGAACGTGCCGTCCTTGGCCAGCTCTCCCGCTATCTCTCTCAGAATGACCTTCTTGATCCAAATCAGTCAGGTTTCAAGACTAGTCATTCAACTGAGACTGCTCTTCTCTGTATCACGGAGGCGCTCCGCACTGCTAAAGCTAACTCTCTCTCCTCTGCTCTCATCCTTCTAGACCTATCGGCTGCCTTCGATACTGTGAACCATCAGATCCTCCTCTCCACCCTCTCCGAGTTGGGCATCTCCGGCGCGGCCCACGCTTGGATTGCGTCCTACCTGACAGGTCGCTCCTACCAGGTGGCGTGGCGAGAATCTGTCTCCTCACCACGCGCTCTCACCACTGGTGTCCCCCAGGGCTCTGTTCTAGGCCCTCTCCTATTCTCGCTATACACCAAGTCACTTGGCTCTGTCATAACCTCACATGGTCTCTCCTATCATTGCTATGCAGACGACACACAATTAATCTTCTCCTTTCCCCCTTCTGATGACCAGGTGGCGAATCGCATCTCTGCATGTCTGGCAGACATATCAGTGTGGATGACGGATCACCACCTCAAGCTGAACCTCGGCAAGACGGAGCTGCTCTTCCTCCCGGGGAAGGACTGCCCGTTCCATGATCTCGCCATCACGGTTGACAACTCCATTGTGTCCTCCTCCCAGAGCGCTAAGAACCTTGGCGTGATCCTGGACAACACCCTGTCGTTCTCAACTAACATCAAGGCGGTGGCCCGTTCCTGTAGGTTCATGCTCTACAACATCCGCAGAGTACGACCCTGCCTCACACAGGAAGCGGCGCAGGTCCTAATCCAGGCACTTGTCATCTCCCGTCTGGATTACTGCAACTCGCTGTTGGCTGGGCTCCATGCCTGTGCCATTAAACCCCTACAACTCATCCAGAACGCCGCAGCCCGTCTGGTGTTCAACCTTCCCAAGTTCTCTCACGTCACCCCGCTCCTCCACTCTCTCCACTGGCTTCCAGTTGAAGCTCGCATCCGCTACAAGACCATGGTGCTTGCCTACGGAGCTGTGAGGGGAACGGCACCTCAGTACCTCCAGGCTCTGATCAGGCCCTACACCCAAACAAGGGCACTGCGTTCATCCACCTCTGGCCTGCCCGCCTCCCTACCACTGAGGAAGTACAGTTCCCGCTCAGCCCAGTCAAAACTGTTCGCTGCTCTGGCCCCCCAATGGTGGAACAAACTCCCTCACGACGCCAGGACAGCGGAGTCAATCACCACCTTCCGGAGACACCTGAAACCCCACCTCTTTAAGGAATACCTAGGATAGGATAAGTAATCCTTCTCAACCCCCCCCTTTAAGATTTAGATGCACTATTGTAAAGTGACTGTTCCACTGGATGTCATAAGGTGAATGCACCAATTTGTAAGTCGCTCTGGATAAGAGTGTCTGCTAAATGACTTAAATGTAAATGTATGTCAGTTACACTGTAAATGATTGTGTAAACATCTCTCTATGCCATTCCTCATTACACATTTTTGCCTCCCCTCTCCTCCCTCTTGCCTTCACCCTCTCCTCCCTCTCCCCTGCTGCCTCCCCTCTCCTCCCTCTCCCCTTCACCCTCTCCTCCCTCCTCCCTCTCCCCTTCTGCCTCCTCCCTCCTCCCTCTCCCCTTCACCCTCTCCCCTCTCCTCCCTCTCCTCCTTCCTCCTAGGCTGTATCACACCAGGCTGTGACTGGGAGTCCCATAGGGCGACGCACAATTGGCCCAGTGTTTGGCCTGGGGGTAGGGCCATCATTGTAAATAAGAATTAGTTCTAAACTGACTTGCCCAGTAAATGGTTAAATAAAGGTTAAATAAAGGTTAAATAATGGTTAAATAAAGGTTAAACACCCATACTACCCTCTTCACCCTCACAACAAGAAGTCATTTCCCTAGAAAGACTGACTGGAGAAATTATAACACAGTATCAACATGCTGTTGCACAGCGTACGGGGTGAAAACCAGGACCACTGAACGACTGAACGAACCAACAAAACAAAATAATTAATGAATAAATAAAAGGAAACAAACGGACAAATTAATGAATGTGGTTTTCAATGACTTATAGACAGGCAGACTGCAGTAGGACCCAGCTGATAGACAGGCAGACTGCAGTAGGACCCAGCTGATAGACAGGCAGACTGCAGTAGGACCCAGCTGATAGACAGGCAGACTGCATAATGACTGATAGACAGGCAGACTGCAGTAGGACCCAGCTGATAGACAGGCAGACTGCAGTAGGACCCAGCTGATAGACAGGCAGACTGCAGTAGGACCCAGCTGATAGACAGGCAGACTGCAGTAGGAAAGATCTGATAGACAGGCAGACTGCAGTAGGACCCAGCTGATAGACAGGCAGACTGCAGTAGGACCCAGCTGATAGACAGGCAGACTGCAGTAGGATCCAGCTGATAGACAGGCAGACTGCATAATGACTGATAGACAGGCAGACTGCATAATGACTGATAGACAGGCAGACTGCAGTAGGACCCAGCTGATAGACAGGCAGGCTGCAGTAGGACCCAGCTGATAGACAGGCAGACTGCATAATGACTGATAGACAGGCAGACTGCAGTAGGACCCAGCTGATAGACAGGCAGACTGCAGTAGGACCCAGCTGATAGACAGGCAGACTGCAGTAGGACCCAGCTGATAGACAGGCAGACTGCAGTAGGACCCAGCTGATAGACAGGCAGACTGCAGTAGGACCCAGCTGATAGACAGGCAGACTGCAGTAGGACCCAGCTGATAGACAGGCAGACTGCAGTAGGACCCAGCTGATAGACAGGCAGACTGCAGTAGGACCCAGCTGATAGACAGGCAGACTGCAGTAGGACCCAGCTGATAGACACGCAGACTGCAGTAGGACCCAGCTGATAGACAGGCAGACTGCAGTAGGACCCAGCTGATAGACAGGCAGACTGCAGTAGGACCCAGCTGATAGACAGGCAGACTAAGGTTGTAGCTTTCATCTGTTGGTGATGCGATTTGGATTTCAATCGATCAATCGGTTAGTCAGTCGGTAAATGAATAAATCATCATCTTAGCTATTGATCAATCGGTTAGTCAGTCGGTAAATGAATAAATCATCATCTTAGCTATTGATCAATCGGTTAGTCAGTCAGTAAATCTTAGCTATTGATCAATCGGTTAGTCAGTCGGTAAATCTTAGCTATTGATCAATCGGACTAATCGAGTGGACGGGCTCTATCCAATACAGACATTTTAGAATGGGCTCTGTTTGGTATATAGAGGCGGTCTCCATACTGATTGACAGGGCCGTGGGCCAATCACATACCAGTGTCGAGTTTGGTTCCTTTGGTGCAGGCCACCATGGCTCCCATGCTGGGCTGTGACGTCATCCCTGCCATGGAGTCCACCTTCGACAACATATTAATAGTTAGTGTGTGTGTGCGTGTGTGTGTGTGCCTGTGCGTGCGTGTGCGTGCCTGTGTGCGTGCGTGTGTGCGTGTGTGCGCGTGTGTGTGCGTTACCCACCGCGACATCCACTACGTCGGCCCCGGCCTCAGCGCAGGCCAGCATAGCGGCTACTCCAGCCCCTGCTGTGTCGTGTGTGTGGACGTGGATGGGAACGTCAGGATAACGATCACGCAGAGCACTGATCAGGATACGACTGGACTCCGGCTTCAACAGCCCGGCCATGTCCTGGAGAGGACAGATGGAGGGATGAAGAGGTAGAGAGAGAGAGAAAGGGAAGGAGAGAAGTAGATGGAGGGATGAAGAGGTAGATAGAGAGAAAGAGAAGGAGAGAAGTAGATGGAGGGATGAAGAGGTAGAGAGAGAGAAAGAGAAGGAGAGAAGTAGATGGAGGGATGAAGAGGTAGAGAGAGAGAAAGAGAAGGAGAGAAGTAGATGGAGGGATGAAGAGGTAGAGAGAGAGAAAGAGAAGGGGAGAATTAGATGAATAGAGAGTTAGATTGAAGGGCAGTGGTCGTTTCTCTGTTAGAGCTGTTTCTGCTATGTCTAGTAACTGTCTGGTAACTGTCCGGTAACTGTCTAGTAACTGTCTAGTAACTGTCTGGTAACTGTCTAGTAACTGTCCGGTAACTGTCTAGTAACTGTCTAGTAACTGTCTGGTAAATGTCAGGTGACTGTCAGGTAACTGTCAGGTAACTGTCTAGTAACTGTCAGGTAACTGTCAGGTAACTGTCTAGTAACTGTCAGGTAACTGTCTAGTAACTATCTAGTAACTCTCTAGTAACTGTCCGGTAACTGTCTAGTAACTGTCAGGTAACTGTCTAGTAACTGTCAGGTAACTGTCTAGTAACTGTCTGGTAACTGTCTAGTAACTGTCTAGTAACTGTCTAGTAACTGTCAGGTAACTGTCAAGTAACTGTCAGGTAACTGTCTAGTAACTGTCTGGTAACTGTCAGGTAACTGTCAAGTAACTGTCTAGTAACTGTCTAGTAACTGTCTAGTAACTGTCAGGTAACTGTTAAGTAACTGTCAGGTAACTGTCTAGTAACTGTCTAGTAACTGTCAGGTAACTGTCAGGTAACTGTCTAGTAACTGTCTAGTAACTGTCAGGTAACTGTCAGGTAACTGTCAGGTAACTCTCTAGTAACTGTCAAGTAACTGTCTAGTAACTGTCTAGTAACTGTCAAGTAACTGTCAGGTAACTGTCAGGTAACTGTCAGGTAACTGTCTAGTAACTGTCAGGTAACTGTCAGGTAACTGTCTAGTAACTGTCAAGTAACTGTCTAGTAACTGTCAGTAACTGTCTAGTAACTGTCAGGTAACTGTTAAGTAACTGTCAGGTAACTGTCTAGTAACTGTCAGGTAACTGTCAGTAACTGTCTAGTAACTGTCTGGTAACTGTAACTGTCTAGTAACTGTCAGGTAACTGTCAGGTAACTGTCAGGTAACTCTCTAGTAACTGTCAAGTAACTGTCTAGTAACTGTCTAGTAACTGTCAAGTAACTGTCAGGTAACTGCCAGGTAACTGTCAGGTAACTGTCTAGTAACTGTCAGGTAACTGTCAGGTAACTGTCTAGTAACTGTCAGGTAACTGTCTAGTAACTATCTAGTAACTCTCTAGTAACTGTCCGGTAACTGTCTAGTAACTGTCAGGTAACTGTCTAGTAACTGTCAGGTAACTGTCTAGTAACTGTCAGGTAACTGTCAGGTAACTGTCAGGTAACTGTCTGGTAAATGTCAGGTAACTCTCTAGTAACTGTCTAGTAACTGTCTGGTAACTGTCAAGTAACTGTCAGGTAACTGTCAAGTGACTGTCATGTAACTGTCTAGTAACTGTCTAGTAACTATCTAGTAACTCTCTAGTAACTGTCCGGTAACTGTCTAGTAACTGTCTGGTAACTGTCAGATAACTGTCTAGTAACTGTCTAGTAACTGTCAGGTAACTCTCTAGTAACTGTCCGGTAACTGTCTAGTAACTGTCTAGTAACTGTCAGGTAACTGTCAAGTAACTGTCTAGTAACTGTCAAGTAACTGTCAGGTAACTGTCAGGTAACTGTCAGGTAACAGTCAGGTAACATTCAGGTAACTCTCTAGTAACTGTCTAGTAACTGTCTAGTAACTGTCAGGTAACTGTCAGGTAACAGTCAGGTAACATTCAGGTAACTCTCTAGTAACTGTCTAGTAACTGTCTAGTAACTGTCAGGTAACTGTCAGGTAACAGTCAGGTAACATTCAGGTAACTCTCTAGTAACTGTCTAGTAACTGTCTAGTAACTGCCAGGTAACTGTCAGGTAACAGTCAGGTAACATTCAGGTAACTGTCTAGTAACTGTCTGGTAACTGTCAGGTAACTCTCTAGTAACTGTCTAGTAACTGTCAGGTAACTGTCAGGTAACAGTCAGGTAACATTCAGGTAACTGTCTAGTAACTGTCTGGTAACTGTCAGGTAACAGTCAGGTAACATTCAGGTAACTGTCTAGTAACTGTCTGGTAACTGTCAGGTAACAGTCAGGTAACATTCAGGTAACTGTCTGGTAACTGTCTGGTAACTGTCTGGTAACTGTCAAATAGCTGACTGAAAAACTGTCTGATTTGAAATCAAGGTAAGGGCAGTCAGATCTGGAGAGAACCAAGGGCTATATCTGTTCCTGGTGGTAAATTTCTTGAATGGGGCATGTTTATTTCAGATGGTGAGGAAGGCATTTAAAAATAATAACCAGGCATCCTCTACTGACAGGGTGAGATCAATATCCTTCCAGGATACCCCGGCCAGGTCGATTAGAAAGGCCTGCTGGAAGTGTTTCAGGGAGCTTTTGACAGTGATGAGTGGTGGTCGTTTGACCGATTACAGATGCAGGCAGTGAGCCAGTGATCGCTGAGATCTTGGTTGAAGACAGCAGAGGTGTATTTAGGGGGAAGTTGGTTAGGATGATATCTATGAGGGTGCCCGTGTTTAAGGCTTTGGGGGGGGGGGTGCCTGGTAGGTTCATTGATAATTTGTGTGAGATTGATGGCATCAAGCTTAGATTGTAGGATGGCTGGGGTGTTAAGCATGTTCCAGTTTAGGTCGCCTAGCAGCATGCACTCTGAAGATAGATGGGGGGCAATCAGTTCACATATGGTGTCCAGAGCACAGCTGGGGGCAGAAGGTGGCAACCGTGAGAGACTTGTTTTTAGAGATGTGGATTTTTAAAAGTAGAAGTTCAAATTGTTTGGGTACAGACCTGGATAGTAGGACAGAACTCTGCAGGCTATCTTTACAGTAGATTCCAAACCGCCCCCTTTCTATCTTGTCTGAAAATGTTGTAGTTAGGGATGGAGATTTCAGAATTTTTGTTGGTCTTCCTAAGCCAGGATTCAGACACAGCTAGAACATCCAGGTTTGCAGAGTGTGCTAAAGCAGTGAATAAAACAAACTTATGGAGGAGGCTTCTCATGTTAACATGCATGAAACCAAGGCTATTACGGTTACAGAAGTCATCAAATGAGAGCGCCTGGGGAATAGGAGTGGAGCTAGGCACTGCAGGGCCTGGATTCACCTCTACATCGCCAGAGGAACAGAGGGGGAGTAGGATAAGGGTACGGCTAAAAGCTATGAGAATTGGTCGTCTAGTACGTCCGGAACAGAGAGTAAAAGGAGTTTTCTGGGGGCGATAAAATAGCTTCAAGGTATAATGTACAGACAAAGGTATGGTAGGATGTGAATACAGTGGAGGTAAACCTAGGTATTGAGTGATGAAGAGAGAGATATTATCTCTAGAAACATCATTGAAACCAGGTGATGTCATTGCATGTGTGGGTGGTGGAACTAATAGGTTGGATAAGGTATAGTGAGCAGGACTAGAGGCTCTACAGTGGAATAAGCCAATAAACACTAACCAGAACAGCAATGGACAAGACATATTGACATTAAGGAGAGGCATGCTTAGTCGAGTGATCATAAGGGTCCAGTGAGTAGTGACGTTGGTTGGGGGTCACTGCGATTTAGACAGCTAGCCAGGCCATCGGTAGCATGCTAGCATAGGATGGAGGTCTGTTATTAGCCACCTCGTGCGTTTCCGTCGGTAGATTAGTGGGGTTCCGTGTGGTAGAAGGCAAAATAGATATAGTTATAGATATAGTTATAGATATAGTTATAGATATAGATATAGATATAGTTATAGATATAGATATAGTTATAGATATAGATATAGATATAGTTATAGATATAGATATAGATATAGTTATAGATATAGATATAGTTATAGATATAGATATAGATATAGTTATAGATA
>NC_060193.1:6197875-6225375 GCF_021184085.1 Oncorhynchus gorbuscha
GGCCAGAGAGGGCCAGAGAGGGCCAGAGAGAGAGGGTCAGAGAGGGCCAGAGAGGGTCAGAGGGGGCCAAAGAGGGCCAGAGAGGGCCAGAGACGGCCAGAGAGGGCCAGAGAGAGAGGGTCAGAGAGGGCCAGAGAGGGTCAGAGAGGGCCAGAGAGGGTCAGAGAGGGTCAGAGAGGGCCAGAGAGGGTCAGAGAGGGCCAGAGAGGGCCAGAGAGGGCCAGAGAGGGTCAGAGAGGGTCAGAGAGGGCCAGAGAGGGCCAGAGAGGGTCAGAGAGGGTCAGAGAGGGCCAGAGAGGGTCCGAGATACGGTACGGATCCCAAAATGGCACCCTATTCTCTTTCTAGTGCACTTCTTTTAACCTGGGTCAATAGGGCTCTAGTGCACTTCTTTTAACCAGGGTCCATAGGGCTCTAGTGCACTTATTTTAACCAGGGTCCATAGGGCTCTAGTGCACTTCTTTTAACCTGGGTCCATAGGGCTCTAGTGCACTTCTTTTAACCAGGGTCCATAGGGCTCTAGTGCACTTATTTTAACCAGGGTCCATAGGGCTCTAGTGCACTTCTTTTAACCAGGGTTCATAGAGCTCTCGTGCACTTCTTTTAACCAGGGTCCATAGAGCTCTAGTGCACTATGTAAGAAGAAGGGTGTAATTTGGAACGCATCCCAAGGAGTAAGTATTGAAAGATATGAATAAGTATAAGTATTGAAGGAGATTAATAAGTATAAGTATTGAAGGAGATTAATAAGTATTGAAAGAGATTAATAAGTATTGAAAGAGATTAATAAGTATTGAAGGAGATTAATAAGTATAAGTATTGAAGGAGATTAATAAGTATTGAAAGAGATTAATAAGTATTGAAAGAGATTAATAAGTATTGAAGGAGATTAATAAGTATTGAAAGAGATTAATAAGTATTGAAAGAGATTAATAAGTATTGAAAGAGATGAATAAGTATTGAAAGAGATTAATAAGTATTGAAGGAGATTAATAAGTATTGAAGGAGATTAATAAGTATTGAAGGAGATTAATAAGTATAAGTATTGAAGGAGATTAATAAGTATTGAAAGAGATTAATAAGTATTGAAAGAGATTAATAAGTATTGAAGGAGATTAATAAGTATTGAAAGAGATTAATAAGTATTGAAAGAGATTAATAAGTATTGAAAGAGATGAATAAGTATTGAAAGAGATTAATAAGTATTGAAGGAGATTAATAAGTATTGAAGGAGATTAATAAATATTGAAAGAGATGAATAAGTATTGAAAGAGATTAATAAGTATTGAAGGAGATTAATAAGTATTGAAGGAGATTAATAAATATTGAAAGAGATTAATAAGTATTGAAAGAGATTAATAAGTATTGAAGGAGATTAATAAGTATTGAAGGAGATTAATAAATATTGAAGGGGATTAATTAGTATAAGTATTGAAGGAGATTAATAAGTATTGAAGGAGATAATAAGTATAAGTATTGAAGGAGATTAATTAGTATAAGTATTGTAGACAGTAGAAAGTAGGGCTCTGGTTTGAGTACTAACTCTACAGGGAGATAAAACATGAGTTGTATTTAGTTTTCGCTGTTTTCTCTGGTCAAATATAAGCTGTTGTGGAGAGAAATACAGAAATAGGGAGAAAGAGAGAGAGAGAAAGAAAAGAGAGAGAAAAGAGAGAGAGAAAGATGTGAGGAGAAAGAGAGAGAAAAGAGAGAGAAACATGTGGGGAGAAAGAGAGAGATGGGGAAAAAGGGAGATAGAGAGAGAAAAGAGAGGGAGATAGAGAGAGAAAAGAGAGAGATGGAGGAAAAGCGAGATAGAGAGAGAAAAGAGAGGGAGAGAGAGAGAAAAGAGAGGGAGAGAGAGAGAAAAGAGAGGGAGAGAGAGAGAAAAGAGGGAGATAGAGAGAGAAAAGAGGGAGATAGAGAGAGAAACGTAAGATGGAGGAAAAGCGAGATAGAGAGAGAGAGACAGAAAGGCTTTTAAGAGGCCTTTGAAACTCCCGCTGCTCAGAGGTCATTAGAATACTATAATATATATAATATTATATAATACAGTATTAGAAGTGTTTGTTTCAAAAAAGCCTTCGACTCAATTTAGCATGAGGGTCTGCTATACAAACTGTTGGAAAGTGGTGTTCAGGGAAAACCATACAACATTATAAAATCCATGTACACAAACAACATGGGCAAAAAACACACATTTCTTTCCACAGGGCCGTGGGGCGAGACAGGGAAACAACTTCTAGCCCCTTCAACATATATATGAACTGGTGAGGCACTAGACGAGTCTGCAGAACCGGGCCCCACCCTCTTCAACATATAGATACGAACTGGTGAGGCACTAGACGAGTCTGCAGAACCGGGCCCCACCCTCTTCTACATATATATATGAACTGGTGAGGCACTAGACGAGTCTGCAGTACCGGGCCCCACCCTCTTCAACGTATATATATGAACTGGTGAGGCACTAGACGAGTCTGCAGAACCGGGCCCCACCCTCTTCAACGTATATATATGAACTGGTGAGGCACTAGACGAGTCTGCAGTACCGGGCCCCACCCTCTTCAACGTATATATATGAACTGGTGAGGCACTAGACGAGTCTGCAGAACCTGGCCCCACCCTCTTCAACGTATATATATGAACTGGTGAGGCACTAGACGAGTCTGCAGAACCGGGCCCCACCCTCTTCAACATATAGATACGAACTGGTGAGGCACTAGACGAGTCTGCAGTACCGGGCCCCACCCTCTTCAACGTATATATATGAACTGGTGAGGCACTAGACGAGTCTGCAGTACCGGGCCCCACCCTCTTCAACGTATATATATGAACTGGTGAGGCACTAGACGAGTCTGCAGTACCGGACCCCACCCTCTTCAACGTATATATATGAACTGGTGAGGCACTAGACGAGTCTGCAGTACCGGACCTCACCCTCTTCAACATATATATATGAACTGGTGAGGCACTAGACGAGTCAAATGCCTCACCCTCTTCAACGTATTGAACTGGTAAGGCACTAGGTGCTCTGCAGTGGGCCTCACCCCAACCTGGTGAGGCACTAGACAGCTGCAGTACCGGGCCTCACCCTCTTCTACATATATAGTCGAACTGGTGAGGCACTAAGAGTCTGCAGTACCGGGCCTCACCCTACTAGAATCTGAAGTCAAATGTCTAATGTTTGCTGATGATCTGGTGCTTCTGACCCCAACCAAGGAGGGCCTACAGCAGCACCTAGATCTTCTGCACAGATTCTATCAGACCTGGGTCCTGACAGAACTGGGCCCTGACAGACCTGGGCCCTGACAGTAAATCTCAGTAAGACCAAAATAATGGTGTTCCAAAAAAAGGTCCAGTTGCCAGGACCACAAATACAAATTCCATCTAGACACCATTGCCTTAGAGCACACAAAAAAACTATACATACCTCGGCCTAAACATCAGTGCCACAGGTAACTTCCACAAAGCTGTGAACGAGCTGAGAGACAAGGCAAGAAGGGCCTTGTATGCCATCAAAAGAAACATAACATTTGCCATACCAATTAGGATCTGGCTAAAAATACTTGAATCAGTCATAGAGCCCATTGCCCTTTATGGTTGTGAGGTCTGGAGTCCGCTCACCAACCAAGACTTCACAAAATGGGACAAACACCAAATTGAGACTCTGCATGTATAATTTTGCAAAAATATCCTCTGTGCACAACGTAGAACACCAAATAATGCATGCAGAGCAGAATTAGGCCGATACCCACTAATTATCAAAATCCAGAAAAGAGCCGTTAAATTCTATAACCACCTAAAAGGAAGCGATTCCCAAACCTTCCACAACAAAGCCATCACCTACAGAGAGATGAACCTGGAGAAGAGTCCCCTACGCAAGCTGGTCCTGGGGTTCTGTTCACAAACACAAACAGACCCCACAGAACCACAGGACAGCAACACAATTAGACCCAACCAAATCATGAGAAAACAAAAAGATAATTACTTGACACATTGGAAAGAATTAACAAAAAAACAGAGCAAACTAGAATGCTATTTGGCCCTAAACAGAGAGTACACAGTGGCAGAATACCTGACCACTGTGACTGACCCAAAATTAAGTTAAGCTTTGACTATGTACAGACTCAGTGAGTATTGCCTTGCTATTGAGAAAGGCCGCCGTAGGCAGACATGGCTCTCAAGAGAAGACAGACTATGTGCTCACTGCCCACAAAATGAGGTGGAAATTGAGCTGCACTTCCTAACATCCTGTCCAATGTATGACCATATTAGAGAGACATATTTCCCTCAGATTACACAGATCCACAAAGAATTTGAAAACAAATCCAATTTTGAAAAACTCCCATATCTACTGGGTGAAATACCACAGTGTTCCATCACAGCAAGATGTGTGACTTGTTGCCACAAGAAAAGGTCAACCAGTGAAGAACAAACACCATTGTAAATACAGCCCATATTTATGCTTATTTATTTTATCTTGTGTATTTGAACTATTTGCACATAATATAACATTTTGGAACTTTTGTTAATTTTCATTGTTTATTTCATGTTTGTTCATTATCTAGTTCACTTGCTTGTGCAATATATACATACATATATAGAGAGAGAGACAGATAGAGAGAGACTTAGAGATGTTATTAACCAGTACCCCGTTTACTCATAAACAGATCAATGTTATTAGCCAGTACCCCATTTACTCATAAACAGATCAATGTTATTAGCCAGTACCCCATTTACTCATAAACAGATCAATGTTATTAACCAGTACCCCATTTACTCATAAACAGATCAATGTTATTAGCCAGTACCCCATTTACTCATAAACAGATCAATGTTATTAACCAGTACCCCATTTACTCATAAACAGATCAATGTTATTAACCAGTACCCTATTTACTCATAAACATATAAATGTTATTAGCCAGTACCCCATTTACTCATAAACATATCAATGTTATTAACCAGTTTGTAAACTCAAGCCTCAGTCTCGCTGCCAACACCCCTCCGGCATGCAGACCTCAGCTATGACCTTCCTCAGTAGGCGAGACGATCGGATTCCCGCTCGTTCTCCCAGCTCCTCCAACGATCTGCTCCTGCTCCGCATCAGATGACCCAGCTTGGTACACCCCACGCCTAACAGGCATGAACGTAGTCTGGCTGAACCCAGAGCACGGGACTGGATGGCAGTGTTGTGAAAAAGAGGCTCTTCAAAAAGCCACATCCCTGGTGGCGTGCCGGCCTTACGGGACAAGTTGAAAACTCTCCAAGCCTGCATAACAGACTCATAAAATTGGGTCAGGCCAGACAAATCACCCCCCTCTAGCTTTAAGAGGAAAAGGTGCTTGTCTAAGCTCAAACAGCCCGCTCTCCTCATCAGTGTGTAGGCTGTGTCGACCCAGCTAGAACCGTCACTGTACAACAGTCTCTGGGCTGCTTGAAGCTGGAAAGCCATGATCTTGGAGGAAATGTCCAATAGGCCTTGTCCTCGTGCAGTGGCAGACACAGTGCTTTAATCCAATCTTGTCCAGACCAGAATAAATGAACAAGGGTCCTGTGAAGCTCTTGTATCAGACCCCTCGGTGGCTGTAAAATCATTAGTCTGTGTCACAGGGTAGAGGCAGCTAGATGATTGGCTACAAGCAACCTTCCCCTTTAAGACAGCTGTTGTAGCACCCATTTCCACCTTGACAATCTGACACACACCTTCTCAACTGCACCCTTCCAGTTACTCTTTTGAAAGACATCAGAGCCCTTGAAAACAATCAAAGTCTTCATCCCATCTCTGCCCCACTGAATCCCCCCTGGTAACCGTGGAGCGGATCCTATCTGAAGCCCTCTGGTAACCGTGGAGTGGATCCTATCTGAAGCCCCCTGGTAACCATGGAGTGGATCCTATCTGAAGTCCCCCTGGTAACCATGGAGTGGATCCTAACTGAAGCACCCCTGGTAACCATGGAGCAGATCCTATCTGAAGCCCCCCTGGTAACCATGGAGCGTATCCTATCTGAAGCCCCCTGGTAACCATGGAGCGTATCCTATCTGAAGCCCCCCTGGTAACCATGGAGTGGATCCTATCTGAAGCACCCCTGGTAACCATGGAGCAGATCCTATCTGAAGCCCCCCTGGTAACCATGGAGCGTATCCTATCTGAAGCCCCCCTGGTAACCATGGAGCGTATCCTATCTGAAGCCCCCCTGGTAACCATGGAGTGGACCCCCCACCGGCCTGAAAGTGCTTATAAAACTCAGATGGTAAACCATCGATGCCAGGGGCTCGGCCTGATGAGAGCTGTGTAACTGCTGTGGACAGCTTACCGCAGGGTGTAGTCAGAGTCCAAGGCAACTCTCTGCTCAGGGCCCAACTTTGGAACAACTGTTTAGCACACAAAGACTCACAATGCCACAGCAGTATACTGTTGACAAAACGCACGTATTTGGGCTGTAGAAGTCAACCTCATTAGTCTCATCACTTCCCAACATCGTCTCAAGGACTCCAAGTTCCATCTAATAACTCTACATTTTTTTCCCAAAACAACAAACCCTTTTCACAAAACATGACATCACGTAACAATTTAACGTAAACCTTCGTGGACAGGACAAGTGAATATCAACAGACACGTTATGATGATCAGAGAAACCCACAGGAGTGATGTCACACCTTCCAACCTACTACAGTAGTGATCAGATACATACCACCTGTCTAACCTTCCAACCCTACTACAGTAGTGATCAGATACATACCACCTGTCTAACCTTCCAACCCTAGTCCCTTCCCTCTTATTCCCGTCCCTTCCCTCTTATTCCTGTCCCTCCCCCTCTTATTCCTCTCACTCCCCCTCTTATTCCTGTCCCTCCCCTCTTATTCCTCTCCCTCCCCCTCTTATTCCTGTCCCTCCCCCTCTTATTCCTGTCCCTCACCCTCTTATTCCTGTCCATCACCCTCTTATTCCTGTCCATCACCCTCTTATTCCTGTCCCTTACCTCTTATTCCTGTCCATCACCCTCTTATTCCTGTCCATCCCCCTCTTATTCCTGTCCCTTCCCTCTTATTCCTGTCCCTCCCCCTCTTATTCCTGTCCATCACCCTCTTATTCATGTCCCTTCCCTCTCTTATCTGCCAATTTTACAGATTTCCCAAAAGTCTGATCCAGGATCACATTTATCTCCTCTAGATTGTAAATTGAGTCGTCACCAGCTGCTGTCGTATCAGGAGAGATACATTTACATTTACATTTACATTTAAGTCATTTAGCAGACGCTCTTATCCAGAGCGACTTACAGATATCCATATCCTTCTCCCGATCCTCCTCAACTGAGGCCCCAGACCCCTGACTCCCCTCACCTCAACTGAGGCCACAGACCCCTGACTCCCCTCACCCACATCCCTCTCAACACTCCCCACTTGCACCCCATCACTCGTACCAGGCATCTCCTCCACTATCTGGGAGACTAGCCCCACCTGAACATCAGTACTCATAGTGGGCATCTTCTCCACTAACTGGGAGCCTAGCTCCACATGAACCCCATCACTCGTACTGGGCACCTCCTCCACTACCTGAGAGATTAGCTCCACCTGAACCCTCTCCTGTACCCAATTACTCATACTGGGCACCTCCTCACCAGTCTGAGGAACTGGCTCTTCAGATCCATCCTTACCTTCTACAACAATATTTTTCTGCTGCATAACATTTCCCTCTAATAGAAGTTGCAACTCCGTGCCCTCATCACAGATAACTTGTTCCTCAGCAACAGGTGCTTGTGACGGCTCTACCCCTGTCGGTGCACCTCTCTCTACATCAGCGGGCCCAGGCGTTACGAGGCCCACCTCTCTCTACATCAGCGGGCCCAGGCGTTACGAGGCCCACCTCTCTCTACATCAGTGGGCCCAGGCGTTACGAGGACCACCTCTCTCTAAGTGGTCCATGGTCCTTCTGTAGCTCAGCTGGTAGAGCATGGCGCTTGTAACGCCAGGGTAGTGGGTTCGATTCCCGGGACCACCCATACGTAGAATGTATGCACACATGACTGTAAGTCGCTTTGGATAAAAGCGTCTGCTAAATGGCATTATATTATATTATATTATTATATTATTATAAGTCAGTGGGCCCAGGCGTTACAAGGCCCATCTCTCTCTACATCAGTGGGCCCAGGCGTTACGAGGCCCACCTCTCTCTACATCAGTGGGCCCAGGCGTTACAAGGCCCACCTCTCTCTACATCAGCGGGCCCAAGCGTTACGAGGCCCACCTCTCTCTACATCAGCGGGCCCAGGCGTTACGAGGCCCACCTCTCTCTACATCAGCGGGCCCAGGCGTTACGAGGCCCACCTCTCTCTACATCAGCGGGCCCAGGCGTTACGAGGCCCACCTCTCCCTACATCAGTGGGCCCAGGCGTTACGAGGCCCACCTCTCTCTACATCAGTGGGCCCAGGCGTTACGAGGCCCACCTCTCTCTACATCAACGGGCCCAGGCGTTATGAGGCCAACCTCTCCCTACATCAGTGGGCCCAGGCGTTATGAGGCCCACCTCTCCCTACATCAGTGGGCCCAGGCGTTACGAGGCCAACCTCTCTCTACATCAGTGGGCCCAGGCGTTACGAGGCTCACCTCTCTCTACATCAACGGGCCCAGGCGTTACGAGGCCCACCTCTCTCTACATCAACGAGCCCAGGCATTATGAGGCCCACCTCTCTCTACATCAACGAGCCCAGGCGTTACGAGGCCAACCTCTCTCTACATCAGTGGGCCCAGGCGTTACGAGGACCCCTGCACCCCCCCCTTCCCCCCCTCCACCTTCTCCCTTTTCGGGCAAGCATGTCGCTTAAGGCCAACATCACCACACTCAGAACACTGTTGACTACCTGTACTAGCATAAACCAGAACACCGTTGACTACCTGTACTAGCATAAACCAGAACACCGTTGACTACCTGTACTAGCATAAACCAGAACACCGTTGACTACCTGTACTAGCATAAACCAGAACACCGTTGACTACCTGTACTAGCATAAACCAGAACACCGTTGACTACCTGTACTAGCATAAACCAGAACACCGTTGACTACCTGTACTAGCATAAACCAGAACACCGTTGACTACCTGTACTACCTGTAGCATAAACCAGAACACCGTTGACTACCTGTACTAGCATAAACCAGAACACCGTTGACTACCTGTACTAGCATAAACCAGAACACCGTTGACTACCTGTACTAGCATAAACCAGAACACCGTTGACTACCTGTACTAGCATAAACCAGAACACCGTTGACTACCTGTACTAGCATAAACCAGAACACCGTTGACTACCTGTACTAGCATAAACCAGAACACCGTTGACTACCTGTACTAGCATAAACCAGAACACCGTTGACTACCTGTACTAGCATAAACCAGAACACCGTTGACTACCTGTACTAGCATAAACCAGAACACCGTTGACTACCTGTACTAGCATAAACCAGAACACCGTTGACTACCTGTACTAGCATAAACCAGAACACCGTTGACTACCTGTACTAGCATAAACCAGAACACCGTTGACTACCTGTACTAGCATAAACCAGAACACCGTTGACTACCTGTACTAGCATAAACCAGAACACCGTTGACTACCTGTACTAGCATAAACCAGAACACCGTTGACTACCTGTACTAGCATAAACCAGAACACCGTTGACTACCTGTACTAGCATAAACCAGAACACCGTTGACTACCTGTACTAGCATAAACCAGAACACCGTTGACTACCTGTACAAGCATAAACCAGAACACCGTTGACTACCTGTACTAGCATAAACCAGAACACCGCTGACTACCTGTACTAGCATAAACCAGAACACCGCTGACTACCTGTACTAGCATAAACCAGAACACCGTTGACTACCTGTACTAGCATAAACCAGAACACCGTTGACTACCTGTACTAGCATAAACCAGAACACCGTTGACTACCTGTACTAGCATAAACCAGAACACCGTTGACTACCTGTACTAGCATAAACCAGAACACCGTTGACTACCTGTACTAGCATAAACCAGAACACCGTTGACTACCTGTACTAGCATAAACCAGAACACCGTTGACTACCTGTACTAGCATAAACCAGAACACCGTTGACTACCTGTACTAGCATAAACCAGAACACCGTTGACTACCTGTACTAGCATAAACCAGAACACCGTTGACTACCTGTACTAGCATAAACCAGAACACCGTTGACTACCTGTACTAGCATAAACCAGAACACCGTTGACTACCTGTACTAGCATAAACCAGAACACCGTTGACTACCTGTACTAGCATAAACCAGAACACCGTTGACTACCTGTACTAGCATAAACCAGAACACCGTTGACTACCTGTACTAGCATAAACCAGAACACCGTTGACTACCTGTACTAGCATAAACCAGAACACCGTTGACTACCTGTACTAGCATAAACCAGAACACCGTTGACTACCTGTACTAGCATAAACCAGAACACCGTTGACTACCTGTACTAGCATAAACCAGAACACCGTTGACTACCTGTACTAGCATAAACCAGAACACCGTTGACTACCTGTACTAGCATAAACCAGAACACCGTTGACTACCTGTACTAGCATAAACCAGAACACCGTTGACTACCTGTACTAGCATAAACCAGAACACCGTTGACTACCTGTACTAGCATAAACCAGAACACCGTTGACTACCTGTACTAGCATAAACCAGAACACCGTTGACTACCTGTACTAGCATAAACCAGAACACCGTTGACTACCTGTACTAGCATAAACCAGAACACCGTTGACTACCTGTACTAGCATAAACCAGAACACCGTTGACTACCATAAACCAGAACACTGTGCCAGAACACCGTTGACTACCTGTACTAGCATAAACCAGAACACCGTTGACTACCTGTACTAGCATAAACCAGAACACCGTTGACTACCTGTACTAGCATAAACCAGAACACCGTTGACTACCTGTACTAGCATAAACCAGAACACCGTTGACTACCTGTACTAGCATAAACCAGAACACCGTTGACTACCTGTACTAGCATAAACCAGAACACCGTTGACTACCTGTACTAGCATAAACCAGAACACCGTTGACTACCTGTACTAGCATAAACCAGAACACCGTTGACTACCTGTACTAGCATAAACCAGAACACCGTTGACTACCTGTACTAGCATAAACCAGAACACCGTTGACTACCTGTACTAGCATAAACCAGAACACCGTTGACTACCTGTACTAGCATAAACCAGAACACCGTTGACTACCTGAACACCGTACTAGGCCAAAACCAGAACACCGTTGACTACCTGTACTAGCATAAACCAGAACACCGTTGACTACCTGTACTAGCATAAACCAGAACACCTTGACTACCTGTACTAGCATAAACCAGAACACCGTTGACTACCTGTACTAGCATAAACCAGAACACCGTTGACTACCTGTACTAGCATAAACCAGAACACCGTTGACTACCTGTACTAGCATAAACCAGAACACCGTTGACTACCTGTACTAGCACCAGAACACCGTTGACTACCTGTACTAGCATAAACCAGAACACCGTTGACTACCTGTACTAGCATAAACCAGAACACCGTTGACTACCTGTACTAGCATAAACCAGAACACCGTTGACTACCTGTACTAGCATAAACCAGAACACCGTTGACTACCTGTACTAGCATAAACCAGAACACCGTTGACTACCTGTACTAGCATAAACCAGAACACCGTTGACTACCTGTACTAGCATAAACCAGAACACCGTTGACTACCTGTACTAGCATAAACCAGAACACCGTTGACTACCTGTACTAGCATAAACCAGAACACCGTTGACTACCTGTACTAGCATAAACCAGAACACCGTTGACTACCTGTACTAGCATAAACCAGAACACCGTTGACTACCTGTACTAGCATAAACCAGAACACCGTTGACTACCTGTACTAGCATAAACCAGAACACCGTTGACTACCTGTACTAGCATAAACCAGAACACCGTTGACTACCTGTACTAGCATAAACCAGAACACCGTTGACTACCTGTACTAGCATAAACCAGAACACCGTTGACTACCTGTACTAGCATAAACCAGAACACCGTTGACTACCTGTACTAGCATAAACCAGAACACCGTTGACTACCTGTACTAGCATAAACCAGAACACCGTTGACTACCTGTACTAGCATAAACCAGAACACCGTTGACTACCTGTACTAGCATAAACCAGAACACCGTTGACTACCTGTACTAGCATAAACCAGAACACCGTTGACTACCTGTACTAGCATAAACCAGAACACCGTTGACTACCTGTACTAGCATAAACCAGAACACCGTTGACTACCTGTACTAGCATAAACCAGAACACCGTTGACTACCTGTACTAGCATAAACCAGAACACCGTTGACTACCTGTACTAGCATAAACCAGAACACCGTTGACTACCTGTACTAGCATAAACCAGAACACCGTTGACTACCTGTACTAGCATAAACCAGAACACCGTTGACTACCTGTACTAGCATAAACCAGAACACCGTTGACTACCTGTACTAGCATAAACCAGAACACCGTTGACTACCTGTACTAGCATAAACCATATACAGTCTTTTGTCACACTAGATTTTAAACGATGAACTTGCAAACTTCCCAAAACCCAATAACTGTACAGCTAATTGGGATAAACCAGACATTCTACCCTTGTTGACGGAGAAATAAGTGTACCAGACACTCTTAAACATTAAGAAGTACACCATGCTCAACCATACGATCTACCAGACACTCTTCTTTAAGAAGTACGCCATGCTCAACCATCCGATCTACAAGACACTCTTCTTTAATAAGTACACCATGCTCAACCATATGATCTACCAGACACTCTTCTTTAAGAAGTACGCCATGCTCAACCATCCGATCTACAAGACACTCTTCTTTAAGAAGTACGCCATGCTCAACCATCCGATCTACAAGACACTCTTCTTTAAGAAGTACGCCATGCTCAACCATCCGATCTACAAGACACTCTTCTTTAAGAAGTACACCATGCTCAACCATCCGATCTACAAGACACTCTTCTTTAAGAAGTACACCATGCTCAACCATCCGATCTACAAGACACTCTTCTTTAAGAAGTACACCATGCTCAACCATCCGATCTACAAGACACTCTTCTTTAAGAAGTACGCCATGCTCAACCATCCGATCTACAAGACACTCTTCTTTAAGAAGTACGCCATGCTCAACCATCCGATCTACAAGACACTCTTCTTTAAGAAGTACGCCATGCTCAACCATCCGATCTACAAGACACTCTTCTTTAAGAAGTACGCCATGCTCAACCATCCGATCTACAAGACACTCTTCTTTAAGAAGTACGCCATGCTCAACCATCCGATCTACAAGACACTCTTCTTTAAGAAGTACGCCATGCTCAACCATCCGATCTACAAGACACTCTTCTTTAAGAAGTACACCATGCTCAACCATCCGATCTACAAGACACTCTTCTTTAAGAAGTACGCCATGCTCAACCATCCGATCTACAAGACACTCTTCTTTAAGAAGTACGCCATGCTCAACCATCCGATCTACAAGACACTCTTCTTTAAGAAGTACGCCATGCTCAACCATCCGATCTACAAGACACTCTTCTTTAAGAAGTACGCCATGCTCAACCATCCGATCTACAAGACACTCTTCTTTAAGAAGTACGCCATGCTCAACCATCCGATCTACAAGACACTCTTCTTTAAGAAGTACGCCATGCTCAACCATCCGATCTACAAGACACTCTTCTTTAAGAAGTACGCCATGCTCAACCATCCGATCTACAAGACACTCTTCTTTAAGAAGTACGCCATGCTCAACCATCCGATCTACAAGACACTCTTCTTTAAGAAGTACGCCATGCTCAACCATCCGATCTACAAGACACTCTTCTTTAAGAAGTACCATCCGATGCTCAGACCATACAACCATCTACAAGACACTCTTCTTTAAGAAGTACGCCATGCTCAACCATATGATCTACAAGACACTCTTCTTTAAGAAGTACGCCATGCTCAACCATCCGATCTACAAGACACTCTTCTTTAAGAAGTACGCCATGCTCAACCATCCGATCTACAAGACACTCTTCTTTAAGAAGTACGCCATGCTCAACCATCCGATCTACAAGACACTCTTCTTTAAGAAGTACGCCATGCTCAACCATCCGATCTACAAGACACTCTTCTTTAAGAAGTACGCCATGCTCAACCATCCGATCTACAAGACACTCTTCTTTAAGAAGTACGCCATGCTCAACCATCCGATCTACAAGACACTCTTCTTTAAGAAGTACGCCATGCTCAACCATATGATCTACAAGACACTCTTCTTTAAGAAGTACGCCATGCTCAACCATCCGATCTACAAGACACTCTTCTTTAAGAAGTACGCCATGCTCAACCATCCGATCTACAAGACACTCTTCTTTAAGAAGTACACCATGCTCAACCATATGATCTACCAGACACTCTTCTTTAAGAAGTACGCCATGCTCAACCATCCGATCTACCAGACACTCTTCTTTAAGAAGTACGCCATGCTCAACCATCCGATCAACCAGACACTCTTCTTTAAGAAGTACGCCATGCTCAACCATCCGATCTACAAGACACTCTTCTTTAAGAAGTACACCATGCTCAACCATCCGATCTACCAGACACTCTTCTTTAAGAAGTACGCCATGCTCAACCATCCGATCTACAAGACACTCTTCTTTAAGAAGTACGCCATGCTCAACCATCCGATCTACCAGACACTCTTCTTTAAGAAGTACGCCATGCTCAACCATCCGATCTACAAGACACTCTTCTTTAAGAAGTACGCCATGCTCAACCATCCGATCTACCAGACACTCTTCTTTAAGAAGTACGCCATGCTCAACCATACGATCAACCAGACACTCTTCTTTAAGAAGTACGCCATGCTAAACCATATGATCTACAAGACACTCTTCTTTAAGAAGTACGCCATGCTCAACCATCCGATCTACCAGACACTCTTCTTTAAGAAGTACGCCATGCTAAACCATCCGATCTACCAGACACTCTTCTTTAAGAAGTACGCCATGCTCAACCATCCGATCAACCAGACACTCTTCTTTAAGAAGTACGCCATGCTCAACCATCCGATCTACCAGACACTCTTCTTTAAGAAGTACGCCATGCTCAACCATCCGATCTACCAGACACTCTTCTTTAAGAAGTACACCATGCTCAACCATCCGATCTACCAGACACTCTTCTTTAAGAAGTACGCCATGCTCAACCATCCGATCTACCAGACACTCTTCTTTAAGAAGTACGCCATGCTCAACCATCCGATCTACCAGACACTCTTCTTTAAGAAGTACGCCATGCTCAACCATCCGATCTACCAGACACTCTTCTTTAAGAAGTACGCCATGCTCAACCATCCGATCTACCAGACACTCTTCTTTAAGAAGTACGCCATGCTCAACCATACGATCTACCAGACACTCTTCTTTAAGAAGTACGCCATGCTCAACCATCCGATCTACCAGACACTCTTCTTTAAGAAGTACGCCATGCTCAACCATCCGATCTACCAGACACTCTTCTTTAAGAAGTACGCCATGCTCAACCATCCGATCTACCAGACACTCTTCTTTAAGAAGTACGCCATGCTCAACCATCCGATCTACCAGACACTCTTCTTTAAGAAGTACGCCATGCTCAACCATCCGATCTACCAGACACTCTTCTTTAAGAAGTACGCCATGCTCAACCATCCGATCTACAAGACACTCTTCTTTAAGAAGTACGCCATGCTCAACCATCCGATCTACAGACACTCTTCTTTAAGAAGTACGCCATGCTCAACCATCCGATCTACCAGACACTCTTCTTTAAGAAGTACGCCATGCTCAACCATCCGATCTACCAGACACTCTTCTTTAAGAAGTACGCCATGCTCAACCATCCGATCTACAAGACACTCTTCTTTAAGAAGTACGCCATGCTCAACCATACGATCACCAGACACTCTTCTTTAAGAAGTACGCCATGCTCAACCATCCGATCTACCAGACACTCTTCTTTAAGAAGTACGCCATGCTCAACCATCCGATCTACCAGACACTCTTCTTTAAGAAGTACGCCATGCTCAACCATCCGATCTACCAGACACTCTTCTTTAAGAAGTACGCCATGCTCAACCATCCGATCTACCAGACACTCTTCTTTAAGAAGTACGCCATGCTCAACCATCCGATCTACCAGACACTCTTCTTTAAGAAGTACACCATGCTCAACCATCCGATCTACAAGACACTCTTCTTTAAGAAGTACGCCATGCTCAACCATACGATCTACCAGACACTCTTCTTTAAGAAGTACGCCATGCTCAACCATCCGATCTACAAGACACTCTTCTTTAAGAAGTACGCCATGCTCAACCATCCGATCTACAGACACTCTTCTTTAAGAAGTACGCCATGCTCAACCATACGATCTACCAGACACTCTTCTTTAAGAAGTACGCCATGCTCAACCATCCGATCTACCAGACACTCTTCTTTAAGAAGTACGCCATGCTCAACCATCCGATCTACCAGACACTCTTCTTTAAGAAGTACGCCATGCTAAACCATCCGATCTACCAGACACTCTTCTTTAAGAAGTACGCCATGCTCAACCATATGATCTACCAGACACTCTTCTTTAAGAAGTACGCCATGCTCAGCCATACGATCTACCAGACACTCTTCTTTAAGAAGTACGCCATGCTAAACCATCCGATCTACCAGACACTCTTCTTTAAGAAGTACGCCATGCTAAACCATCCGATCTACCAGACACTCTTCTTTAATAAGTACGCCATGCTCAACCATCCGATCTACCAGACACTCTTCTTTAATAAGTACGCCATGCTAAACCATCCGATCTACCAGACACTCTTCTTTAATAAGTACGCCATGCTCAAACCATCCGATCTACCAGACACTCTTCTTTAAGAAGTACGCCATGCTAAACCATCCGATCTACCAGACACTCTTCTTTAAGAAGTACGCCATGCTAAACCATCCGATCTACCAGACACTCTTCTTTAAGAAGTACGCCATGCTCAACCATCCGATCTACCAGACACTCTTCTTTAAGAAGTACGCCATGCTCAACCATCCGATCTACAAGACACTCTTCTTTAAGAAGTACGCCATGCTCAACCATACGATCTACCAGACACTCTTCTTTAAGAAGTACGCCATGCTAAACCATCCGATCTACCAGACACTCTTCTTTAAGAAGTACGCCATGCTCAACCATCCGATCTACCAGACACTCTTCTTTAAGAAGTACGCCATGCTCAACCATACGATCTACCAGACACTCTTCTTTAAGAAGTACGCCATGCTAAACCATCCGATCTACCAGACACTCTTCTTTAAGAAGTACGCCATGCTCAACCATCCGATCTACCAGACACTCTTCTTTAAGAAGTACGCCATGCTAAACCATCCGATCTACCAGACACTCTTCTTTAAGAAGTACGCCATGCTCAACCATATGATCTACCAGACACTCTTCTTTAAGAAGTACGCCATGCTCAGCCATACGATCTACCAGACACTCTTCTTTAAGAAGTACACCATGCTAAACCATTCGATCTACCAGACACTCTTCTTTAATAAGTACACCATGCTAAACCATCCGATCTACCAGACACTCTTCTTTAAGAAGTACGCCATGCTAAACCATCCGATCTACCAGACACTCTTCTTTAATAAGTACGCCATGCTCAACCATCCGATCTACCAGACACTCTTCTTTAATAAGTACGCCATGCTCAGCCATACGATCTACAAGACACTCTTCTTTAATAAGTACACCATGCTAAACCATCCGATCTACCAGACACTCTTCTTTAATAAGTACGCCATGCTAAACCATCCGATCTACCAGACACTCTTCTTTAAGAAGTACGCCATGCTAAACCATCCGATCTACCAGACACTCTTCTTTAAGAAGTACGCCATGCTAAACCATCCGATCTACCAGACACTCTTCTTTAAGAAGTACGCCATGCTCAACCATCCGATCTACCAGACACTCTTCTTTAAGAAGTACACCATGCTCAACCATCCGATCTACAAGACACTCTTCTTTAAGAAGTACGCCATGCTCAGCCATACGATCTACCAGACACTCTTCTTTAAGAAGTACGCCATGCTAAACCATCCGATCTACCAGACACTCTTCTTTAAGAAGTACGCCATGCTCAACCATCCGATCTACCAGACACTCTTCTTTAAGAAGTACGCCATGCTCAACCATCCGATCTACCAGACACTCTTCTTTAAGAAGTACGCCATGCTCAACCATACGATCTACCAGACACTCTTCTTTAAGAAGTACGCCATGCTAAACCATCCGATCTACCAGACACTCTTCTTTAAGAAGTACGCCATGCTCAACCATCCGATCTACCAGACACTCTTCTTTAAGAAGTACGCCATGCTAAACCATCCGATCTACCAGACACTCTTCTTTAAGAAGTACGCCATGCTCAACCATATGATCTACCAGACACTCTTCTTTAAGAAGTACGCCATGCTCAGCCATACGATCTACCAGACACTCTTCTTTAAGAAGTACGCCATGCTAAACCATCCGATCTACAAGACACTCTTCTTTAAGAAGTACGCCATGCTCAGCCATACGATCTACCAGACACTCTTCTTTAAGAAGTACGCCATGCTAAACCATCCGATCTACCAGACACTCTTCTTTAAGAAGTACGCCATGCTCAACCATCCGATCTACCAGACACTCTTCTTTAAGAAGTACGCCATGCTCAACCATCCGATCTACAAGACACTCTTCTTTAAGAAGTACGCCATGCTCAACCATACGATCAACCAGACACTCTTCTTTAAGAAGTACGCCATGCTAAACCATCCGATCTACCAGACACTCTTCTTTAAGAAGTACGCCATGCTAAACCATCCGATCTACCAGACACTCTTCTTTAAGAAGTACGCCATGCTAAACCATCCGATCTACCAGACACTCTTCTTTAAGAAGTACGCCATGCTAAACCATCCGATCTACCAGACACTCTTCTTTAAGAAGTACGCCATGCTCAACCATCCGATCTACCAGACACTCTTCTTTAAGAAGTACACCATGCTCAACCATCCGATCTACAAGACACTCTTCTTTAAGAAGTACGCCATGCTCAGCCATACGATCTACCAGACACTCTTCTTTAAGAAGTACGCCATGCTAAACCATCCGATCTACCAGACACTCTTCTTTAAGAAGTACGCCATGCTCAACCATCCGATCTACCAGACACTCTTCTTTAAGAAGTACGCCATGCTCAACCATACGATCTACCAGACACTCTTCTTTAAGAAGTACGCCATGCTAAACCATCCGATCTACCAGACACTCTTCTTTAAGAAGTACGCCATGCTCAACCATCCGATCTACCAGACACTCTTCTTTAAGAAGTACGCCATGCTAAACCATCCGATCTACCAGACACTCTTCTTTAAGAAGTACGCCATGCTCAACCATATGATCTACCAGACACTCTTCTTTAAGAAGTACGCCATGCTCAGCCATACGATCTACCAGACACTCTTCTTTAAGAAGTACGCCATGCTAAACCATCCGATCTACCAGACACTCTTCTTTAATAAGTACACCATGCTAAACCATCCGATCTACCAGACACTCTTCTTTAAGAAGTACGCCATGCTAAACCATCCGATCTACCAGACACTCTTCTTTAATAAGTACGCCATGCTCAACCATCCGATCTACCAGACACTCTTCTTTAATAAGTACGCCATGCTAAACCATCCGATCTACCAGACACTCTTCTTTAATAAGTACGCCATGCTAAACCATCCGATCTACCAGACACTCTTCTTTAAGAAGTACGCCATGCTAAACCATCCGATCTACCAGACATTCTTCTTTAAGAAGTACGCCATGCTAAACCATCCGATCTACCAGACACTCTTCTTTAAGAAGTACGCCATGCTCAACCATCCGATCTACCAGACACTCTTCTTTAAGAAGTACGCCATGCTCAACCATCCGATCTACAAGACACTCTTCTTTAAGAAGTACGCCATGCTCAGCCATACGATCTACCAGACACTCTTCTTTAAGAAGTACGCCATGCTAAACCATCCGATCTACCAGACACTCTTCTTTAAGAAGTACGCCATGCTCAACCATCCGATCTACCAGACACTCTTCTTTAAGAAGTACGCCATGCTCAACCATACGATCTACCAGACACTCTTCTTTAAGAAGTACGCCATGCTAAACCATCCGATCTACCAGACACTCTTCTTTAAGAAGTACGCCATGCTCAACCATCCGATCTACCAGACACTCTTCTTTAAGAAGTACGCCATGCTAAACCATCCGATCTACCAGACACTCTTCTTTAAGAAGTACGCCATGCTCAACCATATGATCTACCAGACACTCTTCTTTAAGAAGTACGCCATGCTCAGCCATACGATCTACCAGACACTCTTCTTTAAGAAGTACGCCATGCTAAACCATCCGATCTACCAGACACTCTTCTTTAATAAGTACACCATGCTAAACCATCCGATCTACCAGACACTCTTCTTTAAGAAGTACGCCATGCTAAACCATCCGATCTACCAGACACTCTTCTTTAATAAGTACGCCATGCTCAACCATCCGATCTACCAGACACTCTTCTTTAATAAGTACGCCATGCTCAGCCATACGATCTACAAGACACTCTTCTTTAATAAGTACACCATGCTAAACCATCCGATCTACCAGACACTCTTCTTTAATAAGTACGCCATGCTAAACCATCCGATCTACCAGACACTCTTCTTTAAGAAGTACGCCATGCTAAACCATCCGATCTACCAGACACTCTTCTTTAAGAAGTACGCCATGCTAAACCATCCGATCTACCAGACACTCTTCTTTAAGAAGTACGCCATGCTCAACCATCCGATCTACCAGACACTCTTCTTTAAGAAGTACACCATGCTCAACCATCCGATCTACAAGACACTCTTCTTTAAGAAGTACGCCATGCTAAACCATCCGATCTACCAGACACTCTTCTTTAAGAAGTACGCCATGCTCAACCATCCGATCTACCAGACACTCTTCTTTAAGAAGTACGCCATGCTCAACCATACGATCTACCAGACACTCTTCTTTAAGAAGTACGCCATGCTAAACCATCCGATCTACCAGACACTCTTCTTTAAGAAGTACGCCATGCTCAACCATCCGATCTACCAGACACTCTTCTTTAAGAAGTACGCCATGCTAAACCATCCGATCTACCAGACACTCTTCTTTAAGAAGTACGCCATGCTCAACCATATGATCTACCAGACACTCTTCTTTAAGAAGTACGCCATGCTCAGCCATACGATCTACCAGACACTCTTCTTTAAGAAGTACGCCATGCTAAACCATCCGATCTACAAGACACTCTTCTTTAAGAAGTACGCCATGCTAAACCATCCGATCTACCAGACACTCTTCTTTAAGAAGTACGCCATGCTCAACCATCCGATCTACCAGACACTCTTCTTTAAGAAGTACGCCGTGCTCAACCATCCGATCAACAAGACACTCTTCTTTAAGAAGTACGCCATGCTCAACCATCCGATCAACCAGACACTCTTCTTTAAGAAGTACGCCATGCTCAACCATCCGATCAACCAGACACTCTTCTTTAAGAAGTACGCCATGCTCAACCATCCGATCTACCAGACACTCTTCTTTAAGAAGTACGCCATGCTCAACCATCCGATCTACCAGACACTCTTCTTTAAGAAGTACGCCATGCTCAACCATCCGATCAACCAGACACTCTTCTTTAAGAAGTACACCATGCTCAACCATCTGATCTACAAGACACTCTTCTTTAAGAAGTACGCCATGCTCAACCATCCGATCTACCAGACACTCTTCTTTAAGAAGTACGCCATGCTCAACCATCCGATCAACCAGACACTCTTCTTTAAGAAGTACGCCATGCTCAACCATCCGATCTACCAGACACTCTTCTTTAAGAAGTACGCCATGCTAAACCATCCGATCTACAAGACACTCTTCTTTAAGAAGTACGCCATGCTAAACCATCCGATCTACCAGACACTCTTCTTTAAGAAGTACGCCATGCTCAACCATCCGATCTACAGACACTCTTCTTTAAGAAGTACGCCATGCTCAACCATCCGATCAACAAGACACTCTTCTTTAAGAAGTACGCCATGCTCAACCATCCGATCAACCAGACACTCTTCTTTAAGAAGTACGCCATGCTCAACCATCCGATCAACCAGACACTCTTCTTTAAGAAGTACGCCATGCTCAACCATCCGATCTACCAGACACTCTTCTTTAAGAAGTACGCCATGCTCAACCATCCGATCTACCAGACACTCTTCTTTAAGAAGTACGCCATGCTCAACCATCCGATCAACCAGACACTCTTCTTTAAGAAGTACACCATGCTCAACCATCTGATCTACAAGACACTCTTCTTTAAGAAGTACGCCATGCTCAACCATCCGATCAACCAGACACTCTTCTTTAAGAAGTACGCCATGCTCAACCATCCGATCAACCAGACACTCTTCTTTAAGAAGTACGCCATGCTCAACCATCCGATCTACCAGACACTCTTCTTTAAGAAGTACGCCATGCTAAACCATCCGATCTACAAGACACTCTTCTTTAAGAAGTACGCCATGCTAAACCATCCGATCTACCAGACACTCTTCTTTAAGAAGTACGCCATGCTCAACCATCCGATCTACCAGACACTCTTCTTTAAGAAGTACGCCATGCTCAACCATCCGATCAACAAGACACTCTTCTTTAAGAAGTACGCCATGCTCAACCATCCGATCTACCAGACACTCTTCTTTAAGAAGTACGCCATGCTCAACCATCCGATCAACCAGACACTCTTCTTTAAGAAGTACGCCATGCTCAACCATCCGATCTACCAGACACTCTTCTTTAAGAAGTACGCCATGCTCAACCATCCGATCTACCAGACACTCTTCTTTAAGAAGTACGCCATGCTCAACCATCCGATCAACCAGACACTCTTCTTTAAGAAGTACACCATGCTCAACCATCTGATCTACAAGACACTCTTCTTTAAGAAGTACGCCATGCTCAACCATCCGATCAACCAGACACTCTTCTTTAAGAAGTACGCCATGCTCAACCATCCGATCAACCAGACACTCTTCTTTAAGAAGTACACCATGCTCAACCATCTGATCTACAAGACACTCTTCTTTAAGAAGTACGCCATGCTCAACCATCCGATCAACCAGACACTCTTCTTTAAGAAGTACGCCATGCTCAACCATCCGATCAACCAGACACTCTTCTTTAAGAAGTACGCCATGCTCAACCATCCGATCTACCAGACACTCTTCTTTAAGAAGTACGCCATGCTAAACCATCCGATCTACAAGACACTCTTCTTTAAGAAGTACGCCATGCTAAACCATCCGATCTACCAGACACTCTTCTTTAAGAAGTACGCCATGCTCAACCATCCGATCTACCAGACACTCTTCTTTAAGAAGTACGCCGTGCTCAACCATCCGATCAACAAGACACTCTTCTTTAAGAAGTAAGAACCATCCGATCAACCAGACACTCTTCTTTAAGAAGTACGCCATGCTCAACCATCCGATCAACCAGACACTCTTCTTTAAGAAGTACGCCATGCTCAACCATCCGATCTACCAGACACTCTTCTTTAAGAAGTACGCCATGCTCAACCATCCGATCTACCAGACACTCTTCTTTAAGAAGTACGCCATGCTCAACCATCCGATCAACCAGACACTCTTCTTTAAGAAGTACACCATGCTCAACCATCTGATCTACAAGACACTCTTCTTTAAGAAGTACGCCATGCTCAACCATCCGATCAACCAGACACTCTTCTTTAAGAAGTACGCCATGCTCAACCATCCGATCAACCAGACACTCTTCTTTAAGAAGTACGCCATGCTCAACCATCCGATCTACCAGACACTCTTCTTTAAGAAGTACGCCATGCTAAACCATCCGATCTACAAGACACTCTTCTTTAAGAAGTACGCCATGCTAAACCATCCGATCTACCAGACACTCTTCTTTAAGAAGTACGCCATGCTCAACCATCCGATCTACCAGACACTCTTCTTTAAGAAGTACGCCGTGCTCAACCATCCGATCAACAAGACACTCTTCTTTAAGAAGTACGCCATGCTCAACCATCCGATCAACCAGACACTCTTCTTTAAGAAGTACGCCATGCTCAACCATCCGATCAACCAGACACTCTTCTTTAAGAAGTACGCCATGCTCAACCATCCGATCTACCAGACACTCTTCTTTAAGAAGTACGCCATGCTCAACCATCCGATCAACCAGACACTCTTCTTTAAGAAGTACACCATGCTCAACCATCTGATCTACAAGACACTCTTCTTTAAGAAGTACGCCATGCTCAACCATCCGATCAACCAGACACTCTTCTTTAAGAAGTACGCCATGCTCAACCATCCGATCAACCAGACACTCTTCTTTAAGAAGTACGCCATGCTCAACCATCCGATCTACCAGACACTCTTCTTTAAGAAGTACGCCATGCTAAACCATCCGATCTACAAGACACTCTTCTTTAAGAAGTACGCCATGCTAAACCATCCGATCTACCAGACACTCTTCTTTAAGAAGTACGCCATGCTCAACCATCCGATCTACCAGACACTCTTCTTTAAGAAGTACGCCGTGCTCAACCATCCGATCAACAAGACACTCTTCTTTAAGAAGTACGCCATGCTCAACCATCCGATCAACCAGACACTCTTCTTTAAGAAGTACGCCATGCTCAACCATCCGATCAACCAGACACTCTTCTTTAAGAAGTACGCCATGCTCAACCATCCGATCTACCAGACACTCTTCTTTAAGAAGTACGCCATGCTCAACCATCCGATCTACCAGACACTCTTCTTTAAGAAGTACGCCATGCTCAACCATCCGATCAACCAGACACTCTTCTTTAAGAAGTACACCATGCTCAACCATCTGATCTACAAGACACTCTTCTTTAAGAAGTACGCCATGCTCAACCATCCGATCAACCAGACACTCTTCTTTAAGAAGTACGCCATGCTCAACCATCCGATCAACCAGACACTCTTCTTTAAGAAGTACGCCATGCTCAACCATCCGATCTACCAGACACTCTTCTTTAAGAAGTACGCCATGCTAAACCATCCGATCTACAAGACACTCTTCTTTAAGAAGTACGCCATGCTAAACCATCCGATCTACCAGACACTCTTCTTTAAGAACCATCCGATCTACCAGACACTCTTCTTTAAGAAGTACGCTGCTCAACCATCCGATCAACAAGACACTCTTCTTTAAGAAGTACGCCATGCTCAACCATCCGATCAACCAGACACTCTTCTTTAAGAAGTACGCCATGCTCAACCATCCGATCAACCAGACACTCTTCTTTAAGAAGTACGCCATGCTCAACCATCCGATCTACCAGACACTCTTCTTTAAGAAGTACGCCATGCTCAACCATCCGATCTACCAGAGACACTCTTCTTTAAGAAGTACGCCATGCTCAACCATCCGATCAACCAGACACTCTTCTTTAAGAAGTACACCATGCTCAACCATCTGATCTACAAGACACTCTTCTTTAAGAAGTACGCCATGCTCAACCATCCGATCAACCAGACACTCTTCTTTAAGAAGTACGCCATGCTCAACCATCCGATCAACCAGACACTCTTCTTTAAGAAGTACACCATGCTCAACCATCTGATCTACAAGACACTCTTCTTTAAGAAGTACGCCATGCTCAACCATCCGATCAACCAGACACTCTTCTTTAAGAAGTACGCCATGCTCAACCATCCGATCAACCAGACACTCTTCTTTAAGAAGTACGCCATGCTCAACCATCCGATCTACCAGACACTCTTCTTTAAGAAGTACGCCATGCTAAACCATCCGATCTACAAGACACTCTTCTTTAAGAAGTACGCCATGCTAAACCATCCGATCTACCAGACACTCTTCTTTAAGAAGTACGCCATGCTCAACCATCCGATCTACCAGACACTCTTCTTTAAGAAGTACGCCGTGCTCAACCATCCGATCAACAAGACACTCTTCTTTAAGAAGTACGCCATGCTCAACCATCCGATCAACCAGACACTCTTCTTTAAGAAGTACGCCATGCTCAACCATCCGATCAACCAGACACTCTTCTTTAAGAAGTACGCCATGCTCAACCATCCGATCTACCAGACACTCTTCTTTAAGAAGTACGCCATGCTCAACCATCCGATCTACCAGACACTCTTCTTTAAGAAGTACGCCATGCTCAACCATCCGATCAACCAGACACTCTTCTTTAAGAAGTACACCATGCTCAACCATCTGATCTACAAGACACTCTTCTTTAAGAAGTACGCCATGCTCAACCATCCGATCAACCAGACACTCTTCTTTAAGAAGTACGCCATGCTCAACCATCCGATCAACCAGACACTCTTCTTTAAGAAGTACGCCATGCTCAACCATCCGATCTACCAGACACTCTTCTTTAAGAAGTACGCCATGCTAAACCATCCGATCTACAAGACACTCTTCTTTAAGAAGTACGCCATGCTAAACCATCCGATCTACCAGACACTCTTCTTTAAGAAGTACGCCATGCTCAACCATCCGATCTACCAGACACTCTTCTTTAAGAAGTACGCCATGCTCAACCATCCGATCAACAAGACACTCTTCTTTAAGAAGTACGCCATGCTCAACCATCCGATCAACCAGACACTCTTCTTTAAGAAGTACGCCATGCTCAACCATCCGATCAACCAGACACTCTTCTTTAAGAAGTACGCCATGCTCAACCATCCGATCTACCAGACACTCTTCTTTAAGAAGTACGCCATGCTCAACCATCCGATCTACCAGACACTCTTCTTTAAGAAGTACGCCATGCTCAACCATCCGATCAACCAGACACTCTTCTTTAAGAAGTACACCATGCTCAACCATCTGATCTACAAGACACTCTTCTTTAAGAAGTACGCCATGCTCAACCATCCGATCAACCAGACACTCTTCTTTAAGAAGTACGCCATGCTCAACCATCCGATCAACCAGACACTCTTCTTTAAGAAGTACGCCATGCTCAACCATCCGATCTACCAGACACTCTTCTTTAAGAAGTACGCCATGCTCAACCATCCGATCTACAAGACACTCTTCTTTAAGAAGTACGCCATGCTCAACCATACGATCAACCAGACACTCTTCTTTAAGAAGTACGCCATGCTCAACCATCCGATCTACAAGACACTCTTCTTTAAGAAGT
>NC_060193.1:6245375-6265375 GCF_021184085.1 Oncorhynchus gorbuscha
TCTGACAGATGATGTTATTAATGCAGGAGAACCAGCATCTGACAGATGATGTTATTAATGCAGGAGAACCAGCATCTGACAGATGATGTTATTAATGCAGGAGAACCAGCATCTGACAGATGATGTTATTAATGCAGGAGAACCAGCATCTGACAGATGATGTTATTAATGCAGGAGAACCAGCATCTGACAGATGATGTTATTAATGCAGGAGAACCAGCATCTGACAGATGATGTTATTAATGCAGGAGAACCAGCATCTGACAGATGATGTTATTAATGCAGGAGAACCAGCATCTGACAGATGATGTTATTAATGCAGGAGAACCAGCATCTGACAGATGATGTTATTAATGCAGGAGAACCAGCATCTGACAGATGATGTTATTAATGCAGGAGAACCAGCATCTGACAGATGATGTTATTAATGCAGGAGAACCAGCATCTGACAGATGATGTTATTAATGACAGGAGAACCAGCATCTGACAGATGATGTTATTAATGCAGGAGAACCAGCATCTGACAGATGATGTTATTAATGCAGGAGAACCAGCATCTGACAGATGATGTTATTAATGCAGGAGAACCAGCATCTGACAGATGATGTTATTAATGCAGGAGAACCAGCATCTGACAGATGATGTTATTAATGCAGGAGAACCAGCATCTGACAGATGATGTTATTAATGCAGGAGAACCAGCATCTGACAGATGATGTTATTAATGCAGGAGAACCAGCATCTGACAGATGATGTTATTAATGCAGGAGAACCAGCATCTGACAGATGATGTTATTAATGCAGGAGAACCAGCATCTGACAGATGATGTTATTAATGCAGGAGAACCAGCATCTGACAGATGATGTTATTAATGCAGGAGAACCAGCATCTGACAGATGATGTTATTAATGCAGGAGAACCAGCATCTGACAGATGATGTTATTAATGCAGGAGAACCAGCATCTGACAGATGATGTTATTAATGCAGGAGAACCAGCATCTGACAGATGATGTTATTAATGCAGGAGAACCAGCATCTGACAGATGATGTTATTAATGCAGGAGAACCAGCATCTGACAGATGATGTTATTAATGCAGGAGAACCAGCATCTGACAGATGATGTTATTAATGCAGGAGAACCAGCATCTGACAGATGATGTTATTAATGCAGGAGAACCAGCATCTGACAGATGATGTTATTAATGCAGGAGAACCAGCATCTGACAGATGATGTTATTAATGCAGGAGAACCAGCATCTGACAGATGATGTTATTAATGCAGGAGAACCAGCATCTGACAGATGATGTTATTAATGCAGGAGAACCAGCATCTGACAGATGATGTTATTAATGCAGGAGAACCAGCATCTGACAGATGATGTTATTAATGCAGGAGAACCAGCATCTGACAGATGATGTTATTAATGCAGGAGAACCAGCATCTGACAGATGATGTTATTAATGCAGGAGAACCAGCATCTGACAGATGATGTTATTAATGCAGGAGAACCAGCATCTGACAGATGATGTTATTAATGCAGGAGAACCAGCATCTGACAGATGATGTTATTAATGCAGGAGAACCAGCATCTGACAGATGATGTTATTAATGCAGGAGAACCAGCATCTGACAGATGATGTTATTAATGCAGGAGAACCAGCATCTGACAGATGATGTTATTAATGCAGGAGAACCAGCATCTGACAGATGATGTTATTAATGCAGGAGAACCAGCATCTGACAGATGATGTTATTAATGCAGGAGAACCAGCATCTGACAGATGATGTTATTAATGCAGGAGAACCAGCATCTGACAGATGATGTTATTAATGCAGGAGAACCAGCATCTGACAGATGATGTTATTAATGCAGGAGAACCAGCATCTGACAGATGATGTTATTAATGCAGGAGAACCAGCATCTGACAGATGATGTTATTAATGCAGGAGAACCAGCATCTGACAGATGATGTTATTAATGCAGGAGAACCAGCATCTGACAGATGATGTTATTAATGCAGGAGAACCAGCATCTGACAGATGATGTTATTAATGTGCAGGAGAACCAGCATCTGACAGATGATGTTATTAATGCAGGAGAACCAGCATCTGACAGATGATGTTATTAATGCAGGAGAACCAGCATCTGACAGATGATGTTATTAATGCAGGAGAACCAGCATCTGACAGATGTTATTAATGCAGGAGAACCAGCATCTGACAGATGATGTTATTAATGCAGGAGAACCAGCATCTGACAGATGATGTTATTAATGCAGGAGAACCAGCATCTGACAGATGATGTTATTAATGCAGGAGAACCAGCATCTGACAGATGATGTTATTAATGCAGGAGAACCAGCATCTGACAGATGATGTTATTAATGCAGGAGAACCAGCATCTGACAGATGATGTTATTAATGCAGGAGAACCAGCATCTGACAGATGATGTTATTAATGCAGGAGAACCAGCATCTGACAGATGATGTTATTAATGCAGGAGAACCAGGACAGATGACCCAGCATCTGACAGATGATGTTATTAATGCAGGAGAACCAGCATCTGACAGATGATGTTATTAATGCAGGAGAACCAGCATCTGACAGATGATGTTATTAATGCAGGAGAACCAGCATCTGACAGATGATGTTATTAATGCAGGAGAACCAGCATCTGACAGATGATGTTATTAATGCAGGAGAACCAGCATCTGACAGATGATGTTATTAATGCAGGAGAACCAGCATCTGACAGATGATGTTATTAATGCAGGAGAACCAGCATCTGACAGATGATGTTATTAATGCAGGAGAACCAGCATCTGACAGATGATGTTATTAATGCAGGAGAACCAGCATCTGACAGATGATGTTATTAATGCAGGAGAACCAGCATCTGACATGATGATATTATTAATGTGCAGGAGAACCAGCATCTGACAGATGATGTTATTAATGCAGGAGAACCAGCATCTGACAGATGATGTTATTAATGCAGGAGAACCAGCATCTGACAGATGATGTTATTAATGCAGGAGAACCAGCATCTGACAGATGATGTTATTAATGCAGGAGAACCAGCATCTGACAGATGATTCAATGTGAGGGCAGCGAAAGAACTAAGAGATAGCCAATGTAACAGGGGACTATAACTAGTCTAATGTAACTAGGTTAATGTAGCAGGGGACTATAACTAGGTTAATGTAGCAGGGGACTATAACTAGTCTAATGTAACAGGGGACTATAACTAGTCTAATGTAGCAGGGGACTATAACTAGGTTAATGTAGCAGGGGACTATAACTATGTTCATGTAGCACGGGACTATAACTAGGTTAATGTAGCAGGGGACTATAACTAGTCTAATGTAGCAGGGGGACTATAACTAGGTTAATGTAGCAGGGGACTATAACTAGGTTAATGTAGCAGGGGACTATAACTAGGTTAATGTAGCAGGGGACTATAACTAGGTTAATGTAGCAGGGGACTATAACTAGGTTAATGTAGCAGGGGACTATAACTAGGTTAATGTAGCAGGGGACTATAACTAGGTTAATGTAGCAGGGGACTATAACTAGGTTAATGTAGCAGGGGACTATAACTAGGTTAATGTAGCAGGGGACTATAACTAGTCTAATGTAGCAGGGGACTATAACTAGGTTAATGTAGCAGGGGACTATAACTAGGTTAATGTAGCAGGGGACTATAACTAGGTTAATGTAGCAGGGGACTATAACTAGGTTAATGTAGCAGGGGACTATAACTAGGTTAATGTAGCAGGGGACTATAACTAGGTTAATGTAGAGGGGACTATAACTAGGTTAATGTAGCAGGGGACTATAACTAGGTTAATGTAACAGGGGACTATAACTAGGTTAATGTAGCAGGGGACTATAACTAGTCTAATGTAACTAGGTTAATGTTGCAGGGGACTATAACTATGTTAATGTAGCAGGGGACTATAACTAGGTTAATGTAGCAGGGGACTATAACTAGGTTAATGTAGCAGGGGACTATAACTAGTCTAATGTAACTAGGTTAATGTAGCAGGGGACTATAACTATGTTCATGTAGCAGGGGACTATAACTAGGTTAATGTAGCAGGGGACTATAACTAGGTTAATGTAGCAGGGGACTATAACTATGTTCATGTGGCAGGGGACTATAACTAGTCTAATGTAGCAGGGGACTATAACTAGGTTAATGTAGCAGGGGACTATAACTAGGTTAATGTAGCAGGGGACTATAACTAGGTTAATGTAGCAGGGGACTATAACTAGGTTAATGTAGCAGGGGACTATAACTAGGTTAATGTAGCAGGGGACTATAACTAGGTTAATGTAGCAGGGGACTATAACTAGGTTAATGTAGAGGGGACTATAACTAGGTTAATGTAGCAGGGGACTATAACTAGGTTAATGTAACAGGGGACTATAACTAGGTTAATGTAGCAGGGGACTATAACTAGGTTAATGTAGCTAATGTATAACTAGGTTAATGTAGCAGGGGACTATAACTAGGTTAATGTAGCAGGGGACTATAACTAGGTTAATGTAACTATAACTAGGTTAATGTAGCAGGGGACTATAACTAGGTTAATGTAGCAGGGGACTATAACTAGGTTAATGTAGCAGGGGACTATAACTAGGTTAATGTAGCAGGGGACTATAACTAGGTTAATGTAGCAGGGGACTATAACTAGGTTAATGTAGCAGGGGACTATAACTAGGTTAATGTAGCAGGGGACTATAACTAGGTTAATGTAGCAGGGGACTATAACTAGGTTAATGTAGCAGGGGACTATAACTAGGTTAATGTAGCAGGGGACTATAACTAGGTTAATGTAGCAGGGGACTATAACTAGGTTAATGTAGCAGGGGACTATAACTAGGTTAATGTAGCAGGGGACTATAACTAGGTTAATGTAGCAGGGGACTATAACTAGGTTAATGTAGCAGGGGACTATAACTAGGTTAATGTAGCAGGGGACTATAACTAGGTTAATGTAGCAGGGGACTATAACTAGGTTAATGTAGCAGGGGACTATAACTAGGTTAATGTAGCAGGGGACTATAACTAGGTTAATGTAGCAGGGGACTATAACTAGGTTAATGTAGCAGGGGACTATAACTATGTTCATGTGGCAGGGGACTATAACTAGGTTCATGTGGCAGGGGACTATAACTAGGTTAATGTAGCAGGGGACTATAACTAGGTTAATGTAGCAGGGGACTATAACTAGGTTAATGTAGCAGGGGACTATAACTAGGTTAATGTAGCAGGGGACTATAACTAGTTAATGTAGCAGGGGACTATAACTAGGTTAATGAGTACTAATACATGAACTGCAAATATCACATTGATTTCTCTCTCACTCCTGTCTGCATCCCTTTCAATCCGTCTTGACTTGGATAGTGAAGTGCAACATTGTAGCCTTTCAAATCCGCTAGAAAACTTGCAATATTGTTTCAGCTAGTCTGAACCCTCAGAGTTTCCCGTTCCAGTGAGGTTGGGACAGTCGCAGCTGTTTTTCTAAAAAGGAAAATATGTTTGGTTATTTTATGAAGTCTCAACTGGGTTTGTGGGATCCTCAGAGCGTGACATTTTGATCTTTCACTCCAAGGCCTGCTGATTATTGACAGGTAGAAGAGTTTTCAAATACTGTGAGGAACTGTTATCATTCATACTTGCACAATAAGAAATCAGACATCCTCAAAATGGCCAACTTTCCTACATTTGCTCGCAGGTGACCAGCTAACCTACTTCTACAAGGTGACCAGTTAACCTACTTCTACTAGGTGACCAGTTATCCTACTTCTACAAGGTGACCAGTTAACCTACTTCTACAAGGTGACCAGTTAACCTAAATCTACAAGGTGACCAGTTAACCTACTTCTACAAGGTGACCAGTTAACCTACTTCTACAAGGTGACCAGTTAACCTACTTCTACAAGGTGACCAGTTAACCTACTTCTACAAGGTGACCAGTTAACCTACTTCTACAAGGTGACCAGTTATCCTAAATCTACAAGGTGACCAGTTATCCTAAATCTACAAGGTGACCAGTTATCCTAAATCTACAAGGTGACCAGTTAACCTACTTCTACAAGGTGACCAGTTAACCTACATCTACAAGGTGACCAGTTATCCTACTTCTACAAGGTGACCAGTTAACCTACTTCTACAAGGTGACCAGTTAACCTACTTCTACAAGGTGACCAGTTAACCTACTTCTACAAGGTGACCAGTTATCCTAAATCTACAAGGTGACCAGTTATCCTAAATCTACAAGGTGACCAGTTAACCTACTTCTACAAGGTGACCAGTTAACCTACTTCTACAAGGTGACCAGTTATCCTAAATCTACAAGGTGACCAGTTATCCTAAATCTACAAGGTGACCAGTTAACCTACTTCTACAAGGTGACCAGTTAACCTACTTCTACAAGGTGACCAGTTAACCTACTTCTACAAGGTGACCAGTTATCCTAAATCTACAAGGTGACCAGTTATCCTACTTCTACAAGGTGACCAGTTAACCTAAATCTACAAGGTGACCAGTTATCCTACTTCTACAAGGTGACCAGTTAACCTACTTCTACAAGGTGACCAGTTATCCTACTTCTACAAGGTGACCAGTTAACCTACTTCTACAAGGTGACCAGTTAACCTACTTCTAAAGGTGACCAGTTAACCTACTTCTACAAGGTGACCAGTTAACCTCCTACAAGGTGACCAGTTATCCTACTTCTACAAGGTGACCAGTTATCCTACTTCTACAAGGTGACCAGTTATCCTACTTCTACAAGGTGACCAGTTAACCTACTTCTACAAGGTGACCAGTTAACCTACTTCTACAAGGTGACCATTTATCCTAAATCTACAAGGTGACTAGTTATCCTAAATCTACAAGGTGACCAGTTATCCTACTTCTACAAGGTGACCAGTTAACCTACATCTACAAGGTGACCAGTTAACCTACTTCTACAAGGTGACCAGTTATCCTACTTCTACAAGGTGACCAGTTATCCTACTTCTACAAGGTGACCAGTTATCCTAAATCTACAAGGTGACCAGTTAACCTACTTCTACAAGGTGACCAGTTATCTTAAATCTACAAGGTGACCAGTTATCCTACTTCTACAAGGTGACCAGTTAACCTACTTCTACAAGGTGACCAGTTAACCTACTTCTACAAGGTGACCAGTTAACCTACTTCTACAAGGTGACCAGTTAACCTAAATCTACAAGGTGACCAGTTATCCTACTTCTACAAGTTGACCAGTTAACCTACTTCTACAAGGTGACCAGTTATCCTACTTCTACAAGGTGACCAGTTATCCTACTTCTACAAGGTGACCAGTTATCCTACTTCTACAAGGTGACCAGTTAACCTACTTCTACAAGGTGACCAGTTATCCTACTTCTACAAGGTGACCAGTTATCTTAAATCTACAAGGTGACCAGTTATCCTACTTCTACAAGGTGACCAGTTAACCTACTTCTACAAGGTGACCAGTTAACCTACTTCTACAAAGGTGACCAGTTAACCTACTTCTACAAGGTGACCAGTTAACCTACTTCTACAAGGTGACCAGTTATCCTACTTCTACAAGGTGACCAGTTATCCTACTTCTACAAGGTGACCAGTTATCCTACTTCTACAAGGTGACCAGTTAACCTACTTCTACAAGGTGACCAGTTAACCTACTTCTACAAGGTGACCATTTATCCTAAATCTACAAGGTGACTAGTTATCCTAAATCTACAAGGTGACCAGTTATCCTACTTCTACAAGGTGACCAGTTAACCTACATCTACAAGGTGACCAGTTAACCTACTTCTACAAGGTGACCAGTTATCCTACTTCTACAAGGTGACCAGTTATCCTACTTCTACAAGGTGACCAGTTATCCTAAATCTACAAGGTGACCAGTTAACCTACTTCTACAAGGTGACCAGTTATCTTAAATCTACAAGGTGACCAGTTATCCTACTTCTACAAGGTGACCAGTTAACCTACTTCTACAAGGTGACCAGTTAACCTACTTCTACAAGGTGACCAGTTAACCTGACCAGTCCTACACAAGGTGACCAGTTATCCTACTTCTACAAGGTGACCAGTTATCCTACTTCTACAAGGTGACCAGTTATCCTACTTCTACAAGGTGACCAGTTATCCTACTTCTACAAGGTGACCAGTTATCCTACTTCTACAAGGTGACCAGTTATCCTACTTCTACAAGGTGACCAGTTAACCTACTTCTACAAGGTGACCAGTTAACCTACTTCTACAAGGTGACCAGTTATCCTAAATCTACAAGGTGACCAGTTATCCTACTTCTACAAGGTGACCAGTTATCCTACTTCTACAAGGTGACCAGTTAACCTACTTCTACAAAGGTGACCAGTTAACCTACTTCTACAAGGTGACCAGTTATCCTAAATCTACAAGGTGACCAGTTATCCTACTTCTACAAGGTGACCAGTTAACCTACTTCTACAAGGTGACCAGTTATCCTAAATCTACAAGGTGACCAGTTATCCTACTTGACCAGTTACAAGGTGACCAGTTATCCTAAATCTACAAGGTGACCAGTTATCCTACTTCTACAAGGTGACCAGTTATCCTAAATCTACAAGGTGACCAGTTATCCTAAATCTACAAGGTGACCAGTTATCCTAAATCTACAAGGTGACCAGTTATCCTAAATCTACAAGGTGACCAGTTATCCTACTTCTACAAGGTGACCAGTTAACCTACTTCTACAAGGTGACCAGTTAACCTACTTCTACAAGGTGACCAGTTATCCTACTTCTACAAGGTGACCAGTTAACCTACTTCTACAAGGTGACCAGTTAACCTACTTCTACAAGGTGACCAGTTATCCTAAATCTACAAGGTGACTAGTTATCCTAAATCTACAAGGTGACCAGTTATCCTAAATCTACAAGGTGACCAGTTAACCTACTTCTACAAGGTGACCAGTTATCCTAAATCTACAAGGTGACCAGTTATCCTACTTCTACAAGGTGACCAATTAACCTACTTCTACAGGTGACCAGTTATCCTAAATCTACAAGGTGACCAGTTATCCTAAATCTACAAGGTGACCAGTTATCCTAAATCTACAAGGTGACCAGTTATCCTACTTCTACAAGGTGACCAGTTATCCTAAATCTACAAGGTGACCAGTTATCCTACTTCTACAAGGTGACCAGTTATCCTACTTCTACAAGGTGACCAGTTATCCTACTTCTACAAGGTGACCAGTTATCCTACTTCTACAAGGTGACCAGTTATCCTACTTCTACAAGGTGACCAGTTAACCTACTTCTACAAGGTGACCAGTTATCCTACTTCTACAAGGTGACCAGTTATCTTAAATCTACAAGGTGACCAGTTATCCTACTTCTACAAGGTGACCAGTTAACCTACTTCTACAAGGTGACCAGTTAACCTACTTCTACAAGGTGACCAGTTAACCTACTTCTACAAGGTGACCAGTTAACCTACTTCTACAAGGTGACCAGTTATCCTACTTCTACAAGGTGACCAGTTATCCTACTTCTACAAGGTGACCAGTTATCCTACTTCTACAAGGTGACCAGTTAACCTACTTCTACAAGGTGACCAGTTAACCTACTTCTACAAGGTGACCATTTATCCTAAATCTACAAGGTGACTAGTTATCCTAAATCTACAAGGTGACCAGTTATCCTACTTCTACAAGGTGACCAGTTAACCTACATCTACAAGGTGACCAGTTAACCTACTTCTACAAGGTGACCAGTTATCCTACTTCTACAAGGTGACCAGTTATCCTACTTCTACAAGGTGACCAGTTATCCTAAATCTACAATGTGACCAGTTAACCTACTTCTACAAGGTGACCAGTTATCTTAAATCTACAAGGTGACCAGTTATCCTACTTCTACAAGGTGACCAGTTAACCTACTTCTACAAGGTGACCAGTTAACCTACTTCTACAAGGTGACCAGTTAACCTACTTCTACAAGGTGACCAGTTAACCTACTTCTACAAGGTGACCAGTTATCCTACTTCTACAAGGTGACCAGTTATCCTACTTCTACAAGGTGACCAGTTATCCTACTTCTACAAGGTGACCAGTTATCCTACTTCTACAAGGTGACCAGTTATCCTACTTCTACAAGGTGACCAGTTAACCTACTTCTACAAGGTGACCAGTTAACCTACTTCTACAAGGTGACCAGTTATCCTAAATCTACAAGGTGACCAGTTATCCTACTTCTACAAGGTGACCAGTTATCCTACTTCTACAAGGTGACCAGTTAACCTACTTCTACAAGGTGACCAGTTAACCTACTTCTACAAGGTGACCAGTTATCCTAAATCTACAAGGTGACCAGTTATCCTACTTCTACAAGGTGACCAGTTAACCTACTTCTACAAGGTGACCAGTTATCCTAAATCTACAAGGTGACCAGTTATCCTACTTCTACAAGGTGACCAGTTATCCTAAATCTACAAGGTGACCAGTTATCCTACTTCTACAAGGTGACCAGTTATCCTAAATCTACAAGGTGACCAGTTATCCTAAATCTACAAGGTGACCAGTTATCCTAAATCTACAAGGTGACCAGTTATCCTAAATCTACAAGGTGACCAGTTATCCTAAATCTTCTACAAGGTGACCAGTTATCCTACTTCTACAAGGTGACCAGTTATCCTAAATCTACAAGGTGACCAGTTATCCTAAATCTACAAGGTGACCAGTTATCCTAAATCTACAAGGTGACCAGTTATCCTACTTCTACAAGGTGACCAGTTATCCTACTTCTACAAGGTGACCAGTTATCCTAAATCTACAAGGTGACCAGTTATCCTAAATCTACAAGGTGACCAGTTATCCTAAATCTACAAGGTGACCAGTTATCCTACTTCTACAAGGTGACCAGTTAACCTACATCTACAAGGTGACCAGTTAACCTACTTCTACAAGGTGACCAGTTATCCTACTTCTACAAGGTGACCAGTTAACCTACTTCTACAAGGTGACCAGTTAACCTACTTCTACAAGGTGACCAGTTATCCTAAATCTACAAGGTGACTAGTTATCCTAAATCTACAAGGTGACCAGTTATCCTAAATCTACAAGGTGACCAGTTAACCTACTTCTACAAGGTGACCAGTTATCCTAAATCTACAAGGTGACCAGTTATCCTACTTCTACAAGGTGACCAATTAACCTACTTCTACAGGTGACCAGTTATCCTAAATCTACAAGGTGACCAGTTATCCTAAATCTACAAGGTGACCAGTTATCCTAAATCTACAAGGTGACCAGTTATCCTACTTCTACAAGGTGACCAGTTATCCTAAATCTACAAGGTGACCAGTTATCCTACTTCTACAAGGTGACCAGTTATCCTACTTCTACAAGGTGACCAGTTATCTTAAATCTACAAGGTGACCAGTTATCCTAAATCTACAAGGTGACCAGTTATCCTACTTCTACAAGGTGACCAGTTAACCTACATCTACAAGGTGACCAGTTAACCTACTTCTACAAGGTGACCAGTTATCCTACTTCTACAAGGTGACCAGTTAACCTACTTCTGCAAGGTGACCAGTTATCCTACTTCTACAAGGTGACCAGTTATCCTACTTCTACAAGGTGACCAGTTAACCTACTTCTACAAGGTGACCAGTTAACCTACTTCTACAAGGTGACCAGTTATCCTACTTCTACAAGGTGACCAGTTAACCTACTTCTACAAGGTGACCAGTTAACCTACATCTACAAGGTGACCAGTTAACCTACTTCTACAAGGTGACCAGTTATCCTACTTCTACAAGGTGACCAGTTATCCTACTTCTACAAGGTGACCAGTTATCCTAAATCTACAAGGTGACCAGTTAACCTACTTCTACAAGGTGACCAGTTATCCTAAATCTACAAGGTGACCAGTTATCCTACTTCTACAAGGTGACCAGTTATCCTAAATCTACAAGGTGACCAGTTATCCTAAATCTACAAGGTGACCAGTTATCCTAAATCTACAAGGTGACCAGTTATCCTAAATCTACAAGGTGACCAGTTATCCTACTTCTACAAGGTGACCAGTTAACCTACTTCTACAAGGTGACCAGTTATCCTACTTCTACAAGGTGACCAGTTATCCTACTTCTACAAGGTGACCAGTTAACCTACTTCTACAAGTTGACCAGTTATCCTAAATCTACAAGGTGACCAGTTATCCTACTTCTACAAGGTGACCAGTTATCCTACTTCTACAAGGTGACCAGTTAACCTACTTCTACAAGGTGACCAGTTATCCTACTTCTACAAGGTGACCAGTTAACCTACTTCTACAAGGTGACCAGTTAACCTACTTCTACAAGGTGACCAGTTATCCTAAATCTACAAGGTGACTAGTTATCCTAAATCTACAAGGTGACCAGTTATCCTAAATCTACAAGGTGACCAGTTAACCTACTTCTACAAGGTGACCAGTTATCCTAAATCTACAAGGTGACCAGTTATCCTACTTCTACAAGGTGACCAATTAACCTACTTCTACAGGTGACCAGTTATCCTAAATCTACAAGGTGACCAGTTATCCTAAATCTACAAGGTGACCAGTTATCCTAAATCTACAAGGTGACCAGTTATCCTACTTCTACAAGGTGACCAGTTATCCTAAATCTACAAGGTGACCAGTTATCCTACTTCTACAAGGTGACCAGTTATCCTACTTCTACAAGGTGACCAGTTATCTTAAATCTACAAGGTGACCAGTTATCCTAAATCTACAAGGTGACCAGTTATACTACTTCTACAAGGTGACCAGTTAACCTACATCTACAAGGTGACCAGTTAACCTACTTCTACAAGGTGACCAGTTATCCTACTTCTACAAGGTGACCAGTTAACCTACTTCTACAAGGTGACCAGTTATCCTACTTCTACAAGGTGACCAGTTATCCTACTTCTACAAGGTGACCAGTTAACCTACTTCTACAAGGTGACCAGTTAACCTACTTCTACAAGGTGACCAGTTATCCTACTTCTACAAGGTGACCAGTTAACCTACTTCTACAAGGTGACCAGAACCTACAGGTGACCAGTTAACCTACTTCTACAAGGTGACCAGTTATCCTACTTCTACAAGGTGACCAGTTATCAAATCTACAAGGTGACCAGTTAACCTACTTCTACAAGGTGACCAGTTATCCTAAATCTACAAGGTGACCAGTTATCCTACTTCTACAAGGTGACCAGTTATCCTAAATCTACAAGGTGACCAGTTATCCTAAATCTACAAGGTGACCAGTTATCCTAAATCTACAAGGTGACCAGTTATCCTAAATCTACAAGGTGACCAGTTATCCTACTTCTACAAGGTGACCAGTTAACCTACTTCTACAAGGTGACCAGTTATCCTACTTCTACAAGGTGACCAGTTATCCTACTTCTACAAGGTGACCAGTTAACCTACTTCTACAAGTTGACCAGTTATCCTAAATCTACAAGGTGACCAGTTATCCTACTTCTACAAGGTGACCAGTTATCCTACTTCTACAAGGTGACCAGTTAACCTACTTCTACAAGGTGACCAGTTATCCTAAATCTACAAGGTGACCAGTTATCCTACTTCTACAAGGTGACCAGTTATATTAAATCTACAAGGTGACCAGTTATCCTAAATCTACAAGGTGACCAGTTATCCTACTTCTACAAGGTGACCAGTTATCCTACTTCTACAAGGTGACCAGTTAACCTACTTCTGCAAGGTGACCAGTTATCCTACTTCTACAAGGTGACCAGTTATCCTACTTCTACAAGGTGACCAGTTAACCTACTTCTACAAGGTGACCAGTTAACCTACTTCTACAAGGTGACCAGTTATCCTACTTCTACAAGGTGACCAGTTATCCTAAATCTACAAGGTGACCAGTTATCCTAAATCTACAAGGTGACCAGTTATCCTAAATCTACAAGGTGACCAGTTATCCTAAATCTACAAGGTGACCAGTTATCCTACTTCTACAAGGTGACCAGTTAACCTACTTCTACAAGGTGACCAGTTATCCTAAATCTACAAGGTGACCAGTTATCCTAAATCTACAAGGTGACCAGTTATCCTAAATCTACAAGGTGACCAGTTATCCTACTTCTACAAGGTGACCAGTTAACCTACTTCTACAAGGTGACCAGTTATCCTAAATCTACAAGGTGACCAGTTATCCTACTTCTACAAGGTGACCAGTTATCCTAAATCTACAAGGTGACCAGTTATCCTACTTCTACAAGGTGACCAGTTATCCTACTTCTACAAGGTGACCAGTTATCCTAAATCTACAAGGTGACCAGTTATCCTAAATCTACAAGGTGACCAGTTATCCTAAATCTACAAGGTGACCAGTTATCCTACTTCTACAAGGTGACCAGTTAACCTACATCTACAAGGTGACCAGTTAACCTACTTCTACAAGGTGACCAGTTATCCTACTTCTACAAGGTGACCAGTTAACCTACTTCTACAAGGTGACCAGTTAACCTACTTCTACAAGGTGACCAGTTATCCTAAATCTACAAGGTGACCAGTTATCCTAAATCTACAAGGTGACCAGTTATCCTAAATCTACAAGGTGACCAGTTAACCTACTTCTACAAGGTGACCAGTTATCCTAAATCTACAAGGTGACCAGTTATCCTACTTCTACAAGGTGACCAGTTAACCTACTTCTACAGGTGACCAGTTATCCTACTTCTACAAGGTGACCAGTTATCCTAAATCTACAAGGTGACCAGTTATCCTAAATCTACAAGGTGACCAGTTATCCTAAATCTACAAGGTGACCAGTTATCCTACTTCTACAAGGTGACCAGTTATCCTAAATCTACAAGGTGACCAGTTATCCTACTTCTACAAGGTGACCAGTTAACCTACTTCTACAAGGTGACCAGTTATCCTAAATCTACAAGGTGACCAGTTATCTACTAAATCTACAAGGTGACCAGTTATCCTACTTCTACAAGGTGACCAGTTAACCTACATCTACAAGGTGACCAGTTAACCTACTTCTACAAGGTGACCAGTTATCCTACTTCTACAAGGTGACCAGTTAACCTACTTCTACAAGGTGACCAGTTATCCTACTTCTACAAGGTGACCAGTTATCCTACTTCTACAAGGTGACCAGTTAACCTACTTCTACAAGGTGACCAGTTAACCTACTTCTACAAGGTGACCAGTTATCCTACTTCTACAAGGTGACCAGTTAACCTACTTCTACAAGGTGACCAGTTAACCTACATCTACAAGGTGACCAGTTAACCTACTTCTACAAGGTGACCAGTTATCCTACTTCTACAAGGTGACCAGTTATCCTACTTCTACAAGGTGACCAGTTATCCTAAATCTACAAGGTGACCAGTTAACCTACTTCTACAAGGTGACCAGTTATCCTAAATCTACAAGGTGACCAGTTATCCTACTTCTACAAGGTGACCAGTTATCCTAAATCTACAAGGTGACCAGTTATCCTACTTCTACAAGGTGACCAGTTATCCTACTTCTACAAGGTGACCAGTTATCCTACTTCTACAAGGTGACCAGTTAACCTACTTCTACAAGGTGACCAGTTATCCTAAATCTACAAGGTGACCAGTTATCCTACTTCTACAAGGTGACCAGTTATATTAAATCTACAAGGTGACCAGTTATCCTAAATCTACAAGGTGACCAGTTATCCTACTTCTACAAGGTGACCAGTTAACCTACATCTACAAGGTGACCAGTTAACCTACTTCTACAAGGTGACCAGTTATCCTACTTCTACAAGGTGACCAGTTAACCTACTTCTGCAAGGTGACCAGTTATCCTACTTCTACAAGGTGACCAGTTATCCTACTTCTACAAGGTGACCAGTTAACCTACTTCTACAAGGTGACCAGTTATCCTAAATCTACAAGGTGACCAGTTATCCTAAATCTACAAGGTGACCAGTTATCCTAAATCTACAAGGTGACCAGTTAACCTACTTCTACAAGGTGACCAGTTATCCTAAATCTACAAGGTGACCAGTTATCCTACTTCTACAAGGTGACCAGTTATCCTACTTCTACAAGGTGACCAGTTATCCTACTTCTACAAGGTGACCAGTTATCCTACTTCTACAAGGTGACCAGTTATCCTATTAACCTACTTCTACAAGGTGACCAGTTATCCTACTTCTTACAAGGTGACCAGTTATCCTACTTCTACAAGGTGACCAGTTATCCTACTTCTACAAGGTGACCAGTTAACCTACTTCTACAAGGTGACCAGTTAACCTACTTCTACAAGGTGACCAGTTAACCTACTTCTACAAGGTGACCAGTTATCCTACTTCTACAAGGTGACCAGTTAACCTAAATCTACAAGGTGACCAGTTATCCTAAATCTACAAGGTGACCAGTTATCCTAAATCTACAAGGTGACCAGTTAACCTACTTCTACAAGGTGACCAGTTATCCTAAATCTACAAGGTGACCAGTTATCCTACTTCTACAAGGTGACCAGTTAACCTACTTCTACAAGGTGACCAGTTAACCTACTTCTACAAGGTGACCAGTTAACCTACTTCTACAAGGTGACCAGTTATCCTACTTCTACAAGGTGACCAGTTATCCTACTTCTACAAGGTGACCAGTTAACCTACTTCTACAAGGTGACCAGTTAACCTACTTCTACAAGGTGACCAGTTATCCTACTTCTAAAAGGTGACCAGTTATCCTACTTCTACAAGGTGACCAGTTATCCTACTTCTACAAGGTGACCAGTTAACCTACTTCTACAAGGTGACCAGTTATCCTACTTCTACAAGGTGACCAGTTATCCTACTTCTACAAGGTGACCAGTTATCCTACTTCTACAAGGTGACCAGTTAACCTACTTCTACAAGGTGACCAGTTAACCTACTTCTACAAGGTGACCAGTTAACCTACTTCTACAAGGTGACCAGTTAACCTACTTCTACAAGGTGACCAGTTAACCTACTTCTACAAGGTGACCAGTTAACCTACTTCTACAAGGTGACCAGTTAACCTACTTCTACAAGGTGACCAGTTATCCTAAATCTACAAGGTGACCAGTTAACCTACTTCTACAAGGTGACCAGTTAACCTACTTCTACAAGGTGACCAGTTATCCTAAATCTACAAGGTGACCAGTTATTCTACTTCTACAAGGTGACCTGTTATCCTACCTCTACAAGGTGACCAGTTATCCTAAATCTACAAGGTGACCAGTTAACCTACTTCTACAAGGTGACCAGTTATCCTACTTCTACAAGGTGACCAGTTATCCTACTTCTACAAGGTGACCAGTTATCCTACTTCTACAAGGTGACCAGTTAACCTACTTCTACAAGGTGACCAGTTAACCTACTTCTACAAGGTGACCAGTTAACCTACTTCTACAAGGTGACCAGTTAACCTACTTCTACAAGGTGACCAGTTATCCTACTTCTACAAGGTGACCAGTTATCCTACTTCTACAAGGTGACCAGTTAACCTACTTCTACAAGGTGACCAGTTAACCTACTTCTACAAGGTGACCAGTTAACCTACTTCTACAAGGTGACCAGTTAACCTACTTCTACAAGGTGACCAGTTAACCTACTTCTACAAGGTGACCAGTTAACCTACTTCTACAAGGTGACCAGTTAACCTACTTCTACAAGGTGACCAGTTAACCTACTTCTACAAGGTGACCAGTTATCCTACTTCTACAAGGTGACCAGTTAACCTACTTCTACAAGGTGACCAGTTAACCTACTTCTACAAGGTGACCAGTTAACCTACTTCTACAAGGTGACCAGTTAACCTACTTCTACAAGGTGACCAGTTAACCTACTTCTACAAGGTGACCAGTTAACCTACTTCTACAAGGTGACCAGTTATCCTACTTCTACAAGGTGACCAGTTATCCTACTTCTACAAGGTGACCAGTTATCCTACTTCTACAAGGTGACCAGTTATCCTACTTCTACAAGGTGACCAGTTATCCTACTTCTACAAGGTGACCTGTTATCCTACTTCTACAAGGTGACTAGTTATCCTAAATCTACAAGGTGACCAGTTAACCTACTTCTACAAGGTGACCAGTTAACCTACTTCTACAAGGTGACCAGTTAACCTACTTCTACAAGGTGACCAGTTATCCTACTTCTACAAGGTGACCAGTTATCCTACTTCTCCCTGTCCACATTAAGATGATAGAAAAACCAGACTCGTGCTCCTCGCTCACATCTCACTCCTAACAAAATACAATGACGGTATGATATCATCCTTAACTTGTTTCAAGTGCAGCACTTTGTAAACAGCGTTTCAACTCCGAGAATGAGAATGAATGTAAATGAATGTAATTAATAGATGCATTAACAGAAATGAATGTGACCAAATTATGTGGATGAACGATACATTTTCTGCTGGTAACATTTGACTAATTACTAACAGTTGGATACAACGAAATTGGGGAGAAAAACAGGGGTAAAATTTAAAGAACAAAGGAAAGGTGATTGTTTTCAACCCCCTGCTCTCAGGATCCCTACTCAAAAACATATTCCCGCGATTATGCCCCCAAGCCGACACCACGACGGCTCTCAACGAACTACTCTGGACTATGTGCAAACTGGAAACCGCATATCCTGAGGGCCGCAGTTATTATAGCTGTGGACTCTAACAAAGGAAATCTGAGGAAAACACATCTCCTGTGCTATATACACAACAAGAACCCTGGATCATTGCTTCTCTCTGGCTACAAGCCCTCCCCTGCCCTCTGTTTAGCAAATCAGAGCATTCCTCCATTCTACTGCTGCCCACTTATAGAACAATAACTTAAACAGGAAGCTCCCATGGTAAGAACAGTTCAAGGTTGGTCTGACCAATAGGAATCTATGCTTTAAGACTGTTTTGGTCATGCGTACCGGAAAAAGATCTGGGTTGCTTCAGAACATTTCCCAGTATAAACTGACTCGGGAATGGGTTCATCAGGAAGTGCATAGAGGATATTGTTCCTACAGTGAACTTATCCAAACCAAGAACTGTGGATAGAAGGCAATATTGACGCAAAACTGAAAGCGCGACCAAAACATTTCACCATAGAAAGTTGAGTGGGAACGTGGACGTGTACAAACAGACCAGCTACGACCTCAGTAAGACAATCAAAGAGACAACACGACAGCACAGGGACAAAGTGTTGCAATTCAATAGCTCAGACATGAGACGTACTGTGTGTGGCAGGGACTCGGCCACGTTGGGGACGCAGACTCCTCGCTCCCAGAAAAGCTAAACACCTTCTTCGCCCAATTTGCGGGAAACAACATTGAGCCGTCGGCTCAAGTCCCCAACACCCACAAGGACTGTGTGCTCTCGTTCTTCATAGCCGACTTGAGTAAGTCATGTTAACCCTTGCAAGTCTGCTGGCCAAGACAGCGTCCCGTGTCGTATCCTTAGAGCATGTGCAGACCAACTGGTGTCTGTTGTCCCCAGTTGCTTAAAGATGCCCACCATTGTTTGTTTGTACTCAAGAAAAGTAACTGAACTAAATGACTATTCGCCCCCATAGCACTCTCACTCATGTCATCCTGAAGTGCTTTGAGGGGTTAATTAAGGATCATAGCACCTCCACCTTACCTGTCACCCTAGACCCACTTCAATTTGGATATCGCCCCAAAAGATCCACTGTCCTATCCCACCTGGACAAGAGAAATACGTATGGACGAATGTTGTTCATCGACTACAGCTCAGCCTTCGACACCATAGTAATGACACAACAGTGGTAGGCCTGATTACCAACAACAATTAAATAGCCAATCAGAGGGGAGGTGAAAGCCCTGGCGGAGGGGTGACAGGAAATTAACCTCTCCCTCAACGTCAACAAAATGAAGGAGCTGACCTTGGACTTCAGAAAGACACTAGAGAGAGCACCCCCCTCCCCATCCACATCAATGAAGCCACAGTG
>NC_060193.1:6270375-6277875 GCF_021184085.1 Oncorhynchus gorbuscha
CATCCCAACTCATGCCACCTAAATCAGAGACAACGAACGACACCTGCCTCTGATTGACAACCATACTAGGCCAAACACATAGAAATATAACAACATAGAAAAAATAACATAGACTACCCATCCCAACATGCCCTACTGTAATTCTCAATCAGAGACAACAGACACCTGCCTCTGATTGACAACCATACTAGGCCAAACACATAGAAATATAACAACATAGAAAAAATACATAGACTACCCATCCCAACTCATGCCCTACCTGCTGATTCTCAATCAGAACAACGAATTACACCTGCCTCTGATTGACAACCATACTAGGCCAAACACATAGAAATATAACAACATAGAAAAAAATAACATAGACTACCCATCCCAACTCATGCCCTACCTAAGTATGATTCTCAATCAGAGACAACGAACGACACCTGCCTCTGATTGACAACCATACTAGGCCAAACACATAGAAATATAACAACATAGAAAAAAATAAATAGACTATCCCAACTCATGCTGCTGAGTCTCAATCAGAGACAACTCATGACAACCATGAAATATAACAACATAGAAAAAAATCTACCCATCCCAACTCATGCCCCTACCTAAGTATGATTCCTATCAGTCTGAAATGACCTGCCTCTGATTGACAACATAAGGCCAAACACAAGAAATATAACAACATAAAAAAAATAACATAGACTACCCATCCCAACTCATGCTGGGTTAATGATTCTCAATCAGAGACAATGATTTGATTGACAACCATTGGCCAAACAATAGAAATATAACAACATAGAAAAAAATAACATAGACTACCCATCCCAACTCATTCCCTACCTAAGCATGATTCTCAATCAGAGACAACGAACGACACCTGCCTCTGATTGACAACCATACTAGGCCAAACACATAGAAATATAACAACATAGAAAAAAATAACATAGACTACCCATCCCAACTCATGCCCTACCTAAGTATGATTCTCAATCAGAGACAACGAACGACACCTGCCTCTGATTGACAACCATTCTAGGCCAAACACATAGAAATATAACAACATAGAAAAAAATAAATAGATACCCATCCCAACTCATGCCACCTGAAGTACTGATTCTGGAGACAATGAGACACTGCTGATTGTCTGGGAAATATAATAGAAAAAAATAACATAGACTACCCATCCCACTCATGCTACCTCTGATTCTAATCAGAGACAACGATGCCTGATTGACAACCATCTGGGAAATTAATAGAAAAAAATAACATAGACTACCCATCCCAACTCATGAGTCTACCTAAGTATGATTCTCAATCAGAGACAACGAACGACACCTGCCTCTGATTGTCTGGCCAAACACATAGAAATATAATGAAAAAAATAACATAGACTTCCCAACTCATGCCTGACCAACCTAACACAAAGACATAAAAAAATAAACTGGTCAGTTAATGAGTTTGTGACCTGTTGAGTTATAAATGGGTATTTATTTGTTTTTATTTATTTATTTGTTTTTCCTTTTGCACATGAACTACTTTAACATCATTTACAACACATCATTTACAACACTGTAAATAGATATAACATGACATTTGAAGTCTGAGTCTGGGTTAATGAGATACTGCTGGGTCTGGGTTAATGAGTTACTGCTGAGTCTGGGTTAATGAGTTACTGCTGAGTCTGGGTTAATGAGTTAGCCTACTGAGTCTGGGTTAATGAGTTAGCCTGCTGAGTCTGGGTTAATGAGTTACTGTTGAGTCTGGGTTAATGAGTTACTGCTGAGTCTGGGTTAATGAGTTACTGCTGAGTCTGGGTTAATGAGTTACTGTTGAGTCTGGGTTAATGAGTTACTGCTGAGTCTGGGTTAATGAGATACTGCTGAGTCTGGGTTAATGAGATACTGCTGAGTCTGGGTTAATGAGATACTGCTGAGTCTGGGTTAATGAGTTACTGCTGAGTCTGGGTTAATGAGTTACTGTTGAGTCTGGGTTAATGAGTTACTGCTGAGTCTGGGTTAATGAGATACTGCTGAGTCTGGGTTAATGAGATACTGCTGAGTCTGGGTTAATGAGATACTGCTGAGTCTGGGTTAATGAGATACTGCTGAGTCTGGGTTAATGAGATACTGCTGAATCTGGGTTAATGAGTTAGCCTACTGAGTCTGGGTTAATGAGTTAGCCTGCTGAGTCTGGGTTAATGAGTTAGCCTGCTTAGTCTGGGTTAATGAGTTACTGCTTAGTCTGGGTTAATGAGTTACTGCGGAGTCTGGGTTAATGAGTTACTGCTGAGTCTGGGTTAATGAGTTAGCCTTCTGAGTCTGGGTTAATGAGTTAGCCTGCCGAGTCTGGGTTAATGAGTTACCCTGCTGAGTCTGGGTTAATGAGATACTGCTGAGTCTGGGTTAATGAGTTACTGCTGAGTCTGGGTTAATGAGTTACTGCTGAGTCTGGGTTAATGTGTTACTGCTGAGTCTGGGTTAATGAGTTACTGCTGAGTCTGGGTTAATGAGTTACCCTGCTGAGTCTGGGTTAATGAGATACTGCTGAGTCTGGGTTAATGAGTTACTGCTGAGTCTGGGTTAATGAGTTACTGCTGAGTCTGGGTTAATGAGGAGGAATCGAGAGCGAGAAAGAAAGGAAATAATAGAGGTTGGGAGACTGCTAGGTAGCATACGATACATTCATAGCTCTACTTCCTGTATGTGTAAAATATTGATGGTGAGTTGTCTGGGCTAAATCAGGGTCACATTTAACCTGTTACTACAGTGGGCTAAATCAGGGTCACACTGAGTGATACTCCTTGGTAGTCTTAAACAAATCTACTTTGAAACAAAAGTATTCACCCCACACACGTAGTTATGGGCTCAAACAGAAGACACCTGTACCATGTCAGATATAGAGGTTAAATGTATTACATTGGATTACATGTTTTTGCATCCCAATATTACACTTTATATAGACCGCAGAAGACCGAAAAACAACACAAATGTTTGACAGATTTTTTTAAGTATGAAATTATTTAAAAATGTAATAACATTCCGCCCATGATGCCACTAGAGGGCGCTTTGGTCAGGAAAGGGCTACGTCACGGTAGAACCACACCACAGATAATCTATTATATGCTAGTAGTCTATGGTGTAATGGCTGTATATCCAAGAATGTTTGGTCTACTCTCTGCTAGCTAGCTATCTGCATATAGAGGAGAATGCATGGTGGTAGACAGAGGGACTAACTGTTGTACAGTATGGAAAATGAATTAACCACAACCCAATGGATAAGAGGGTCATATTATAAAACTGTAGCATTGCTCCTCTCTCTCTCTCTCTCTATCCAACTGTCTCAATCTCTATATAGTTCCAACTGTCTCTCTCTCTGTCTCTATCCTACTGTCTCTCTCTCTCTCTCTCTCTCTCTCTCTCTCTCTCTCTCTCTCTCTCTATAATATCTCTCAATTATCTCTCTCTATCTCAACTGTCTCTCTCTCTATCCAACTGTCTCTATCTCTCTCTAGAGTGCTCTCTCTCTCTCTCTCTCCAACCAACTCTCTCTCTCTCTCTCTGCTCTTTCTCTCTATTCTTATCTGTCTCTATCCAACTGTCTCTCTCTCTCTCCAACTGTCTCTCCTCTCTCTCTCTCTCTCTCTCTCTCTCTCTCTCTCTGTCTGTCTGTCTGTCTGTCTGTCTGTCTGTCTGTCTGTCAACTGTCTGTCTGAATCCGTCCGTCCGTCTCCGTCTCTCTCTCTCCGTCTATCCTCCGTCCGTCTCTCTCTCGTCCGTCCGTCCGTCCGTCCTCTCCGTCTCTCTCTTCTCTCTCTCTCCCGTCTATTTCCTCCGTCTCTCGTCCGTCTCCGTCCGTCTCTTCCTCCGTCCGTCTCCGAGAGAGTCCGTCCGAGACTCCGTCCGTCCGTCCGTCCGTCCGTCCGTCCTCCGTCCGTCCGTCTCCGAGAGTCTGAGAGTCTGTCTGTCTGTCTGTCTGTCTGTCTGTCTGTCTGTCTGTCTGTCTGTCTGTCTGTCTGTCTGTCTGTCTGTCTGTCTGTCTGTCTGTCTGTCTGTCTGTCTCACACACATGTATGCACCCCACTCTCATATGGAGGCTAAGGCCTTATTGAACACTTGAATAACGATGGCATTGATTTGTTTGATACTGTCAGTTCAAATGAGCAATGCTGTGTGTGTGTGTGTGTGTGTGTGTGTGTGTGTGTGTGTGTGTGTGTGTGTGTGTGTGTGTGTGTGTGTGTGTGTGTGTGTGTGTGTGTGTGTGTGTGCGTGCGTGTGTGTGTGCGTGTGAGAGAGTGCGTGCGTGTGTGAGAGAGACAGAGAGAGAGAGAGAGGAGAGAGAGTGTGAGAGTGTGTGTGTGTGTGTGCAGACATGCATGGATGCACACACACAGACACAAAAGGCCTATTTATTCACTCCGGACATATTTATTTGGTCACATGCATGGATGCACACACACAAACAGACACAAAGACACACAGACACGCAGACACACACCGATGACTCAAACTCACTCAGGACATATTTATTTGGTCACAAAAATAGAAAGAGAGAGAGGTAGAGTGGAAAGAGCGCGAGAGAGAGAGAGAGGGGAGAGAGAGAGAGAGAGAGAGAGAGAGAGAGAGAGAGAGAGAGAGAGAGAGAGGGGGGGATGAATAGAGAGGGAGAGGAATAGAGAGAAGGGGTGAGAGATAGAGGGACAGAGAGAGAGAGAGAGAGAGAGAGTTGGAGAGAGAGAGAGAAAACTAGTTCATCTGATTCATCTGATTCATGTAAGGGGCTTGATGATTAGGATAACAGTGTAGGTGTCCTGGAGGGCAAACTACCTGCCCTCCAGGAAACCTACACCACCCGTTGTTATAGGAAGGCCATAAAGATCATCAAGGACATCAACCACCCGAACCACTGCCTGTTCACCCCGCTATCATCCAGAAGGCGAGGTCAGTACAGGTGCATCAAAGCTGGGACCGAGAGACTGAAAAACAGCTTCTATCTCAAGGCCATCAGACTGTTAAACAGCCACCACTAACACTGAGTGGCTGCTGCCAACACACTGTCATTGACACTGACCCAACTCCAGCCATTTTAATAATGGGAATTGATGGGAAATGATGTAAATATATCACTAGCCACTTTAAACAATGCTACCTTATATAATGTTACTTACCCTACATTATTCATCTCATATGCATATGTATATACTGTACTCTACATCATCGACTGCATCCTTATGTAACACATGTATCACTAGCCACTTTAACTATGCCACTTTGTTTACTTTGTCTACACACTCATCTCATATGTATATACTGTACTCGATACCATCTACTGTATGCTGCTCTGTACCATCACTCATTCATATATCCTTATGTACATGTTCCTTATCCCCTTACACTGTGTATAAGACAGTCGTTTTGGAATTGTTAGTTAGATTACTTGTTGGTTATCACTGCATTGTCGGAACTAGAAGCACAAGCATTTCGCTACACTCGCATTAACATCTGCTAACCATGTGTATGTGACAAATAACATTTGATTTGATTTGATTTGATTTTATCTGTCGCACGCTGGGTATGTACATAGTCAACGTTAGGCTTTGAGGGGACTCCTATGGTAGGTACACCTATAGCTCATCTCTTGGCAGCAGTACTGTAGACTACTTTATCACTTACCTCAACCCAGAGTCTCTCAGAGTGTTCACAGTCAGCCCACTGACCTCAACCCAGAGTCTCTCAGAGTGTTCACAGTCAGCCCACTGACCTCAAGAGTCTCCAGAGTCTCAACCCAGAGTCTCTCAGAGTGTTCAGTCAGCCCACTGTCAACCCAGAGTCTCTCAGAGTGTTCAGTCAGCCCACTGACCTCAACCCAGAGTCTCTCAGAGTGTTCACAGTCAGCCCACTGACCAACAACCCAGAGTCTCTCAGAGTGTTCAGCCCACTGACCTCAACCCAGAGTCTCTCAGTCAGCCCACTGACCTCAACCCAGAGTCTATCAGATCACAGTCAAAAGAGTCCAGAGTGTTCACAGTCAAAACTTCCATAGATAGAAGGAGTGTTGTGTGGAAATTGACCCCACAAATATTAGGCAACAACAAATTCAATTCCTTCTAGACAATTTCCTGGACAAAACGTTCCATTGGTTTCACTGTAATAGCGAAGGTGGAAACTTGGCAATAGAAAACCTAAAAAAGTATATTTGAGTTCTCAACTTCCCTATCAGATCAAAACATTTCAAGCAAATCAAATCAAATCAAATCAAATCAAATTTATTTATATAGCCCTTCGTACATCAGCTGATATCTCAAAGTGCTGTACAGAAACCCAGCCTAAAACCCCAAACAGCAAACAATGCAGGTGTAAAAGCACGGTGGCTAGGAAAAACTCCCTAGAAAGGCCAAAACCTAGGAAGAAACCTAGAGAGGAACCGGGCTATGTGGGGTGGCCAGTCCTCTTCTGGCTGTGCCGGGTAACAAGAATGACAAATGGTTTGATGAAGAATGAAATAAATTGACCAACCTATCCAACCAAAGACCCAGAAAACCTGAGCCTACACTTTGTTTTTTTTTGGTGAATCGCTTAAACAAATACAGAAATACACTACGGACAACTTCCTGGACAAAATGTTTAAAAAAGAAGGAACAGCACTTCAGAAATCAGCTCAATGTAAATGTTCATAGATTCTAACCACTTATAGGAAAAATAAACAACAACATGGAGAGCTATCTGTCCAAAATGGAGATGTATGGATAAACCACTTCTCCAATCTTTTTGGCTCTTTAACAAATAACAAACAACAAAAACATATAGAGTTGAAGTCGGAAGTTTAGGTGATCAATAACAAATGTTAGAATCAACTATTAAAGACTACAAGAACCCACTGGATTCTCCAATTAACTTCAACGAACTACATGATCAAATACATGGGAACCATACAGCACGATACAGCACCATACAGCACCATACAGCACCATACAGCACCTAGATCTTCGGCAGAGATTTTGTCAGACCTGGGAAGCAACACAAACAAACACACACAAACATTTCTTTCCACAGGGCCAGGGGGGTGAGACAGGGATACAGCTTAAGCCCCACCCTCATCAACATACAGTTGAAGTCAGAAGTTAAACATAAACTGAGTCATTAACCTGTTGAGTGTAGGGGGCAGTATTTTGATGTTTGGATGAAAAACGTACCCAAATGAAACTGCCTATTTCCCAGGCCCAGAATCGATAATATGCATGTAATTGTCAGATTAGGATAGAAAACACTCTACAGTTTCCAAAACTGTCAAGATATTGTATGTGAGTTTAACATAACTGATATTGCAGGTGAAAACCTGAGGAAAATCCAACCAGGAAGTGGCTTCTATTTTGAAAACTCCATGTTCCATAGCCTCCATTTGCTGGATTTAAAGGGATATGAACCTGATTAATTTTCCTATCGCTTCCTCAAGGTGTCAACAGTCTTCATTCATAGTTTCAGGCTTTTATTTTTAAAAATGTGAGGAAAA
>NC_060193.1:6282875-6285375 GCF_021184085.1 Oncorhynchus gorbuscha
TATATCACATTACCACTATATCACATTACCACTATATCACATTACCACTATATCACATTACCACTATATCACATTATCACTATATCACATTACCACATTATCACTATATTACATTACCACTATATCACATTACCACTATATTACATTACCACTCTATCACATTACCACTATATCACATTACCACTATATCACATTACCACTATATCACATTACCACTATATCACATTACCACTCTATCACATTACCACTATATCACATTACCACTATATCACATTACCACTATATCACATTACCACATTACCACTATATCACATTACCACTCTATCACATTACCACTATATCACATTACCACTATATCACTATATCACATTACCACTATATCACATTACCACTATATTACATTACCACTCTATCACATTACCACTATATCACATTACCACTATATTACATTACCACTCTATCACATTACCACTATATCACATTACCACTATATCACATTACCACTATCACATTACCACTATATCACATTACCACTATATCACATTACCACTATATCACATTACCACTATATCACTATATCACATTACCACTCTAATACATCACCACTCTCTTACATTACCACTATATCACATTACCACTATATCACATTACCACTATATTACACTATATACATTACACTATACATTACCACTATATTACATTACCACTCTATTACATTACCACTATATCACATTACCACTATATCACATTACCACTCTAATACATCACCACTATATCACATTACCACTATATCACTATATTACATTACCACTATATCACTATATTACATTACCACTATATTACATTACCACTATATCACTATATTACATTACCACTATATTACCACTATATCACTATATTACATTACCACTATATCACTATATTACATTACCACTATATTACATTACCACTATATCACTATATTACATTACCACTATATCACTATATTACATTACCACTATATTACACTATATTACATTACCACTATATCACATTACCACTCTATTACAGGAACAGAAACAATGACGCCTGGCGAAGAAACAAAAGGGACATAAAAAGGTAACCAAGGAGACGATGGAGTCCAGGTGAGTGTCATTGTCATCGTAATTCTGGTGACAGGTGTGTGCCTGGTGACCTAGAGGCCGGAGAGGGAGCACAAGTGACCCTGTCTGTCTGTCTGTCTGTCTGTCTGTCTGTCTGTCTGTCTGTCTGTCTGTCTGTCTGTCTGTCTGTCTGTCTGTCTGTCTGTCTGTCTGTCTGTCTGTCTGTCTGTCTGTCTGTCTGTCTGTCTGTCTGTCTGTCTGTCTGTCTGTCTGTCTGTCTGTCTGTCTGTCTGTCATCCAGCCAGGATGACAATCCTGGGGATCAGGAGCGGACCGGTCACCTCTGCTAAGGCGCGGGAGAATGACGACCGAGAGCGCTGGAGAGAGAGCATACGTGACAGTACCCCCCCCCCCCCCCCCCCGCTCCAACCGCAGGACGCCAACCACAGGGACGATCCCGGGGATCAGGAGTCGACCAGAAACCTGACGAAACCGGCAGAGGAGTCAGGGCCTGTTCACCCTGCTGAGACATGGGAACCTGTTCACCCAGCTGAGGCATGGGAACCTGTTCACCCAGCTGAGGCCTGGGAACCTGTTCACCCAGCTGAGGCATGGGAACCTGTTCACCCAGCTGAGGCATGGGAACCTGTTCACCCAGCTGAGGCCTGGGAACCTGTTCACCCAGCTGAGGCATGGGAACCTGTTCACCCAGCTGAGGCATGGGAACCTGTCCACCCAGCTGAGGCATGGGAACCTGTTCACCCAGCTGAGGCCTGGGAACCTGTTCACCCTGCTGAGGCCTGGGAACCTGTTCACCCTGCTGAGACATGGGAACCTGTTCACCCAGCTGAGGCATGGGAACCTGTTCACCCAGCTGAGGCCTGGGAACCTGTTCACCCAGCTGAGGCATGGGAACCTGTTCACCCTGCTGAGACATGGGAACCTGTTCACCCAGCTGAGGCATGGGAACCTGTTCACCCAGCTGAGGCCTGGGAACCTGTTCACCCAGCTGAGGCATGGGAACCTGTTCACCCAGCTGAGGCCTGGGAACCTGTTCACCCTGCTGAGGCCTGGGAACCTGTTCACCCTGCTGAGGCCTCCCAGGTAGTTCCGGCTCCAACACCAGGACCCGACATAACCCCCCAGGACCCGACATAACCCCCCAGGACCCGACATAACCCCCCAGGACCCGACATAACCCCCCCAGGACCCGACATAACCCCCAGGACCCGACATAACCCCCAGGACCCGACATAACCCCCCAGGACCCGACATAACCCCCAGGACCCGACATAACCCCCCAGGACCCGACATAACCCCCCAGGACCCGACATAACCCAGACACATAAAACAAAACAAAAACAACCCTTAGTTGAGTCATCATACCGATGTTGCTGTTTGTGTTTCTTGCTTGTGTT
>NC_060193.1:6295375-6300375 GCF_021184085.1 Oncorhynchus gorbuscha
TATCATTATACTGGTCATTGTGCAGTGGTATCATTATACTGGTCATTATGCAGTGGTATCATTATACTGGTCATTATGCAGTGGTATCATTATGCAGTGGTATCATTATACAGTGGTATCATTACACTGGTCGTTATACAGTGGTATCATTATACAGTGGTATCATTATACTGGTCATTATACAGTGGTATCATTATACTGGTCGTTATACAGTGGTATCATTATACTGGTCATTATGCAGTGGTATCATTATACTGGTCATTATACTGGTCATTATACTGATCAGTATGCAGTGGTATCATTATACTGGTCGTTATACAGTGGTATCATTATACTGGTCGTTATACAGTGGTATCATTATACTGGTCATTATACAGTGGTATCATTATACCGTGGTATCATTATACTGGTCATTATACAGTGGTATCATTATACTGGTCATTATGCAGTGGTATCATTATACAGTGGTATCATTATACTGGTCATTATGCAGTGGTATCATTATACAGTGGTATCATTATACTGGTCATTATACTGATCAGTATGCAGTGGTATCATTATACTGGTCGTTATACAGTGGTATCATTATACAGTGGTATCATTATACTGGTCATTATACTGGTCATTATACAGTGGTATCATTATACAGTGGTATCATTATGCAGTGGTATCATTACACTGGTCGTTATACAGTGGTATCATTATACAGTGGTATCATTATACTGGTCATTATACAGTGGTATCATTATACTGGTCGTTATACAGTGGTATCATTATACTGGTCATTATGCAGTGGTATCATTATACTGGTCATTATACTGGTCATTATACTGATCAGTATGCAGTGGTATCATTATACTGGTCGTTATACAGTGGTATCATTATACTGGTCGTTATACAGTGGTATCATTATACTGGTCATTATACAGTGGTATCATTATACCGTGGTATCATTATACTGGTCATTATACAGTGGTATCATTATACTGGTCATTATGCAGTGGTATCATTATACAGTGGTATCATTATACTGGTCATTATGCAGTGGTATCATTATACAGTGGTATCATTATACTGGTCATTATACTGATCAGTATGCAGTGGTATCATTATACTGGTCGTTATACAGTGGTATCATTATACAGTGGTATCATTATACTGGTCATTATACTGGTCATTATACAGTGGTATCATTATACAGTGGTATCATTATACTGGCCATTATACAGTGGTATCATTATACTGGTCATTATGCAGTGGTATCATTATACTGGTCATTATACAGTGGTATCATTATACTGGTCATTATACAGTGGTATCATTATACAGTGGTATCATTATACTGGTCATTATGCAGTGGTATCATTATACAGTGGTATCATTATACTGGTCATTATACAGTGGTATCATTATACTGGTCATTATACAGTGGTAGCATTATACAGTGGTATCATTATACAGTGGTATCATTACACTGGTCGTTATACAGTGGTATCATTATACAGTGGTATCATTATACTGGTCATTATGCAGTGGTATCATTATACTGGTCATTATGCAGTGGTATCATTATACAGTGGTATCATTATACTGGTCATTATGCAGTGGTATCATTATACAGTGGTATCATTATACTGGTCATTATACTGATCAGTATGCAGTGGTATCATTATACTGGTTGTTATACAGTGGTATCATTATACTGGTCATTATACAGTGGTATCATTATACAGTGGTATCATTATACTGGTCATTATACTGGTCATTATACAGTGGTATCATTATACAGTGGTATCATTATACTGGTCATTATACAGTGGTATCATTATACTGGTCATTATGCAGTGGTATCATTATACAATGGTATCATTATACTGGTCATTATGCAGTGGTATCATTATAGAGTGGTATCATTATACTGGTCATTATACAGTGGTATCATTATACTGGTCATTATGCAGTGGTATCATTATACAGTGGTATCATTATACTGGTCATTATACAGTGGTATCATTATACAGTGGTATCATTATACTTGTCATTATGCAGTGGTATCATTATACAGTGGTATCATTATACTGGTCATTATGCAGTGGTATCATTATAGAGTGGTATCATTATACTGGTCATTATACAGTGGTATCATTATACTGGTCATTATACTGGTCATTATACAGTGGTATCATTATACTGGTCGTTATACAGTGCTATCATTATACAGTGGTATCATTATACTGGTCATTATACTGATCAGTATGCAGTGGTATCATTATACTGGTCGTTATACAGTGGTATCATTATACTGGTCGTTATACAGTGGTATCATTATACAGTGGTATCATTATACTGGTCATTATACTGGTCATTATACAGTGGTATCATTATACAGTGGTATCATTATACTGGTCATTATACAGTGGTATCATTATACTGGTCATTATACAGTGGTATCATTATACAGTGGTATCATTATACTGGTCATTATACTGGTCATTATACAGTGGTATCATTATACAGTGGTAACATTATACTGGTCATTATACAGTGGTATCATTATACTGGTCATTATACAGTGGTATCATTATACTGGTCATTATGCAGTGGTATCATTATACAGTGGTATCATTATACTGGTCATTATGCAGTGGTATCATTATACAGTGGTATCATTATACTGATCATTATGCAGTGGTATCATTATACTGGTCATTATACAGTGGTATCATTATACTGGTCATTATACTGGTCATTATACTGGTCATTATACAGTGGTATCATTACACTGGTCGTTATACAGTGATATCATTATACTGGTCATTATGCAGTGGTGTGGCAAAATCTGCTCGGAGCCTTCACCGTGTGCAGTAAGGAAGGAGGAAATAAAGAGAGCTTGTTCAGCTGTTTGGGGAGGAGCTCTTGGGTGGCGCGACAGTTTGATTGTGTGTGCTGCAGAAGTGTTGTTTGTTTTCAGCGTTTGTAGTTTATAAAGTATTTAACTGAATCATCGGTGTGATCACTTTAGATCGTGGTTGTTTTTGTTTGGGACCGCGCCCGTTATGGATCGCATGGATTAGCAGCAACATTGTTGCGAAGCTTTAACAAACAAACCAACAAACCATCGGACAGTCAGACACCGGCAGGCCTGAAGACCACAGCTAAGATTGATCTTTTTCTCTCTCTTTGTCTTCGCTCTCATTCCAGTGCTTTACCCTGCAACAGACTCTCTATTTGTTAAATGCACTGCCCATTGAAGTTCATTAGAGCTGGACTATTATTTCCCTGCCAGAAGTATTTGGATGGACATTTTAGTAGGTTACCTGCAAGTTGTATATTATGTGAACTGTATTGAGGTGGGATGTACTAATGACATGTGGCCGAGAAGACTGTGGACATTTTTAAGGCCTTTGTTGTGTCGATGAACACCCCCCACATTCATACCCTCTGCACTCACCCACTAGAAAATAATACAGATTATTGCAAATCCTATGTTGATGACTGGGTTCGTTCTTGTATGAAGTTGCTGTTGAATTGCTCTGCCATTATTAGTATTAGTATTATTGTATGAGGTATTCGTGTTTGGGTTACCCCTGTGCTGTGATGTGGGTTTTATATGGTGTGTATTATTTTTTCTCTCCACTGGCTATCTGGTAAACAGGCTACACTCTAGGCAGTCTCTTCTGCTGATGTGTGTGGGTCTGGTAGTGGTACTCTCTCTATTCTACTCTTTTCCTTTCGGCAGGGTTAATACCTGCCTGGCACCCGAACAAAATTTTTCTTTACCCCTCTCTTAATAAAAACCGCTACAGTGGTATCATTATACAGTGGTATCATTATACTGGTCATTATACAGTGGTATCATTATACTGGTCATTATACAGTGGTATCATTATACTGGTCATTATACAGTGGTATTATTATACTGGTCGTTATACAGTGGTATCATTATACAGTGGTATCATTATACAGTGGTATCATTATACAGTGGTATCATTATGCAGTGGTATCATTATACTGGTCATTATACAGTGGTATCATTATACAGTGGTATCATTATACAGTGGTATCATTATACAGTGGTATCATTATACTGGTCATTATACAGTGGTATCATTATACAGTGGTATCATTATACTGGTCATTATACTGGTCGTTATACAGTGGTATCATTATACTGGTCATTATGCAGTGGTATCATTATACTGGTCATTATACAGTGGTATCATTATACAGTGGTATCATTATACAGTGGTATCATTATACAGTGGTATCATTATACTGGTCATTATGTAGTGGTATCATTATACAGTGGTATCATTATACTGGTCGTTATACAGTGGTATCATTATACGGGTCATTATACAGTGGTATCATTATACTGGTCATTATACAGTGGTATCATTATACTGGTCATTATACAGTGGTATCATTATACTGGTCATTATGCAGTGGTATCATTATACAGTGGTATCATTATACTGGTCATTATACAGTGGTATCATTATACTGGTCATTATGCAGTGGTATCATTATACAGTGGTATCATTATACTGGTCATTATGCAGTGGTATCATTATACTGGTCATTATGCAGTGGTATCATTATACTGGTCATTATGCAGTGGTATCATTATACAGTGGTATCATTATACTGGTCATTATGCAGTGGTATCATTATACTGGTCATTATACAGTGGTATCATTATACTGGTCATTATACAGTGGTATCATTATACTGGTCATTATACAGTGGTATCATTATACTGGTCATTATACAGTGGTATCATTATACAGTGGTATCATTATACTGGTCATTATACAGTGGTATCATTATACAGTGGTATCATTATACTGGTAATTATACAGTGGTATCATTATGCAGTGGTATCATTATACTGGTCATTATACAGTGGTATCATTATACAGTGGTATCATTATACTGGTCATTATACAGTGGTATCATTATACTGGTCATAATGCAGTGGTATCATTATACTGGTCATT
>NC_060193.1:6307875-6342875 GCF_021184085.1 Oncorhynchus gorbuscha
AGGTAGGGTCTGAGTTAGGGACTGAGGTAGGGTCTGAGGTAGGGTCTGAGGAGGGTCTGAGGTAGGGTGTGAGGTAGGCTCTGAGGTAGGGACTGAGGTAGGAACTGAGGTAGGGACTGAGGCAGGGTCTGAGGTAGCGTCTGAGGTAGGGACTGAGGTAGGGTCTGAGGAGGGACTGAGGTAGGGACTGAGGGTAGGGGTCTGAGGTAGGGACTGAGGTAGGGACTGAGGGTCTGAGGTAGGGTCTGAGGTAGGGACTGAGATAGGGACTGAGGCAGGGTCTGAGGTAGGGACTGAGGTAGGGACTGAGGTAGGGTCTGAGGTAGGGACTGAGGTAGGGACTGAGGTAGGGTCTGAGGTAGGGACTGAGGTAGGGTCTGAGGTAGGGTCTGAGGTAGGGTCTGAGGTAGGGACTGAGGTAGGGACTGAGGTAGGGTCTGAGGTAGGGACTGAGGTAGGGACTGAGGTAGGATCTGAGGAGGGACTAGGGTAGGAACTGAGGTAGGGTTTATGTGACAGAAGGAGTGAGGGAGGGGAGAGAGAGTGGGGTATGAGGAAGACAGAGAGAAAGGGTGGGAGAGGAGAAGACAGGGATGACTGGAGGGTAGATGAGAAGACAGGGATGACTGGAGGGTAGATGAGAAGAAAGGGATGACTGGAGGGGAGAAGAGAAGAGAGGGATGACTGGAGGGTAGATGAGAAGACAGGGATGACTGGAGGGTAGATGAGAAGAAAGGGATGACTGGAGGGGAGAAGAGAAGAGAGGGATGACTGGAGGGTAGATGAGAATATAGGGATGACTGGAGGGTAGAGGAGAAGAGAAGGATGACTGGAGGGTAGAGGAGAAGACAGGGATGACTGGAGGGTAGATGAGAAGACAGGGATGACTGGAGGGTAGATGAGAAGAAAGGGATGACTGGAGGGTAGAGGACAAGATAGGGATGACTGGAGGGTAGATGAGAATATAGGGATGACTGGAGGGTAGAAGAGAAGAGAGGGATGACTGAGGGTAGAGGAGAAGATAGGGATGACTGGAGGGTAGAGGAGAAGAGAAGGATGACTGGAGGGTAGAGGAGAAGACAGGGATGACTGGAGGGTAGAGGAGAAGAGAAGGATGACTGGAGGGTAGAGGAGAAGACAGGGATGACTGGAGGGTAGATGAGAAGACAGGGATGACTGGAGGGTAGATGAGAAGAAAGGGATGACTGGAGGGTAGAGGAGAAGATAGGGATGACTGGAGGGTAGATGAGAATATAGGGATGACTGGAGGGTAGAAGAGAAGAGAGGGATGACTGAGGGTAGAAGAGAAGAGAGGGATGACTGGAGGGTAGAGGAGAAGAGAGGGATGACTGGAAGGCAGATGAGAAGAGAGGGAAGGCAGGAAGGCAGATGAGAAGAGAGGGATGACTGGGGGGTAGAGAAGAAGACAGGGATGACTGGAAGGCAGATGAGAAGAGAGGGATGACTGGAGGGTAGAGAAGAAGACAGGGATGACTGGAAGGCAGATGAGAAGAGAGGGATGACTGGAGGGTAGAGGAGAAGAGAGGGATGACTGGAAGGCAGATGAGAAGAGAGGGAAGGCAGGAAGGCAGATGAGAAGAGAGGGATGACTGGAAGGCAGATGAGAAGAGAGGGAAGGCAGGAAGGCAGATGAGAAGACAGGGATGACTGGAAGGCAGATGAGAAGAGAGGGAAGGCAGGAAGGAGGAGTGGGAGAGAGGGAAGGCAGGAAGGAGGAGTGGGAGAGAGGGATTGTGGAGGACAACAATAGGGAGAAGGAGGAATAGAGTATTAGAGGAGAAAGGAGTGAAGAGATGATGGGAGGAGTTGAAGTACATAGATGGATATCTGTTAGGGAAGGATCGATGGTTTCAGAGACAGATCAGCTACTCTACACACACACACACACACACACACACACACACACACACACACACACACACACACACACACACACACACACACACACACACACACACACACACACACACACACACACACACACACACACACACACACACACACACACACAGAGGGTGAAAGAGAGAAAGAGAGAGAGGGAGGGGATCGAGACTAGAGTAGACAGTAGACAGAGAGGAGAGAGAAGAGAGTAGAGAGAGGGAGAGAGGAGAGAGAGAGAGAGAGAGGGGGGGCAGAGGCAGAGAAGGAGGGAGAGAGAGAGAGCGAGAGAGGGAGAGAGAAAGAGGGGGGACAGAGGCAGAGAGAGAGCGAGAGAGAGGGGGGACAGAGGCAGAGAGAGAGAGAGGGGGGGACAGAGGCAGAGAGAGAGGGGGCAGAGGCAGAGAGAGAGAGAGAGAGAGAGAGAGAGAGAGAGAGAGAGGGGGGACAGAGGCAGAGATAGAGGGGTGCAGAGGCAGAGAGAGAGAGAGAGGGGGGGGACAGAGGCAGAGAGAGAGGGGGCAGAGGCAGAGAGAGAGAGAGAGAGAGAGAGAGAGAGAGAGAGAGAGAGAGAGAGAGAGAGAGAGAGAGAGAGAGAGAGAGAGAGAGAGAGAGAGAGAGAGAGAGAGACAGAGAGAGAGAGAGGGGGGGCGGGGACAGAGACAGAGAGAGAGGGGGGTGACAGAGAGAGAGAGAGATAGGGGGACAGAGGCAGAGAGAGAGAGAGAGAGGGGGACAGAGGCAGAGAGAGAGAGAGAGAGAGGGGGGGGCAGAGGCAGAGAGAGAGAGAGAGAGAGAGGGGGGACAGAGGCAGAGAGAGAGAGAGGGGGGACAGAGAGAGAGAGAAAGACAGAGAGAGAGAGAGAGGGGGGACAGAGGCAGAGAGAGAGAGAGAGAGAGGGGGACAGAGGCAGAGAGTGAGAGAGAGACAGAGAGAGAGACAGAGAGAGAGAGAGAGAGAGAGAGAGAGAGAGAGAGAGAGAGAGAGAGAGAGAGAGAGAGAGAGAGAGACAGAGACAGAGAGAGAGACAGAGAGAGAGAGAGAGAGAGAGAGAGAGAGAGAGAGAGAGAGAGAGAGACAGAGGCAGAGATAGAGGGGGTGCAGAGGCAGAGAGAGAGAGGGGGGGACAGAGGCAGAGAGAGAGGGGGCAGAGGCAGAGAGAGAGAGAGAGAGAGAGAGAGAGAGAGAGAGAGAGAGAGAGAGAGGGGGGGGCGGGGACAGAGACAGAGAGAGAGGGGGGGGTGACAGAGAGAGAGAGAGATAGGGGGACAGAGGCAGAGAGAGAGAGAGAGAGAGGGGGACAGAGGCAGAGAGAGAGAGAGAGAGAGGGGGGGGGGCAGAGGCAGAGAGAGAGAGAGAGAGGGGGGGCAGAGGCAGAGAGAGAGAGAGGGGGGGGAGAGAGAGAGAAAGACAGAGAGAGAGAGAGAGGGGGGACAGAGGCAGAGAGAGAGAGAGAGAGAGGGGGACAGAGGCAGAGAGAGGAGAGAGACAGAGAGAGAGACAGAGAGAGAGAGAGAGAGAGAGAGAGAGAGAGAGAGAGAGAGAGAGAGAGAGAGAGAGAGAGAGAGAGAGAGAGAGAGAGACAGAGACAGAGACAGAGACAGAGACAGAGACAGAGAGAGAGAGAGAGAGAGAGAGAGAGAGAGAGAGAGAGAGAGAGAGAGAGAGAGAGAGAGACAGAGACAGAGAGAGAGAGAGAGAGGGGGGACAGAGGCAGAGAGAGAGAGACAGAGAGAGAGAGACAGAGAGAGAGAGAGGGGGACAGAGGCAGAGAGAGAGAGAGAGAGAGGGGGACAGAGAGAGAGTGAGAGAGAGACAGAGACAGAGAGAGAGAGAGAGAGAGAGAGAGAGAGAGAGAGAGAGAGAGAGAGAGAGAGAGAGAGAGAGAGGGAGAGAGACAGTGAGAAATTACATTACAAATGTCATATTATGTGTAGTGTTGTTTACAGTGTTGTAACGATGTGCAAATAGTTCAAGTACAAAATGGAAAATAAATAAACATAAATATGGGTTGTATTTACAATGGTGTTTGTTCTTCACTGGTTGCCCTTTTCTTGTGGCAACAGGTCACACATATTGCTGCTGTGATGGAACACTGTGATATTTCACCCAGGAGTTTTGTTTTCAAATTCTTTGTGGATCTGTGTAATCTGAGGGAAATATCTCTCTAATATGGTCATACATTGGGCAGGAGGTTAGGAAGTGCAGCTCAGTTTCCATCTCATTTTGTGGGCAGTGAGCACAGAGCCATGTCTGCCTTCTCTTGAGATTTTGCCATGGTCTGCCTATTCTGCCACTGTGTCCTTTCTCAATAGCAAGGCAATGCTCACAGTGAGTCTGTATTCGTAGTCAAAGCTTTCCTTCATTTTAGGGTCAGTCACAGTGGTCAGGTATTCTGCCACTGTGTCCTCTCTGTTTAGGGCCAGTCAGAGTGGTCAGGTATTCTGCCACTGTGTCCTCTCGTTTAGGGTCAGTCACAGTGGTCAGGTTTCCCATCCTGCTCTCTGAATTATGTTTGTCCCATTTTGTGAATTCTTGGTTGGTGAGCGGACCCCAGACCTCACAACCATAAAGGGCGATGGGCTCTATGACTGATTCAAGTCATTTTCCGAATTGGTATGTTGTATTGTATGTTCCTTTTGATGGCATAGAATGCCCTTCTTGCCTTGTCTCTCAGATCGTTCACAGCTTTGTGGAAGTTACCTGTGGCGGTGATGTTTAGGCCGAGGTATGTATAGTCTTTTGTGTGCTCTAGAGAAACAGTGTCTAGATGGAATTTGTATTTGTGGTCCTGGTGACTGGACCGTTTTTGGAACACCATTATTTTGGTCTTACTGAGATTTGCTGTCAGGGCCCAGGTCTGTCAGGGCCCAGGCTTGACAGGGACCAGGTCTGACAGGGCCCAGGTCTGCCAGGGCCCAGGTCTGCCAGAATCTGTGCAGAAGATCTAGGTGCTGCTGTAGGCCCTCCTTGGTTGGTGACAGAAGCACCAGATCATCAGCAAACAGTAGACATTTGACTTCGGATTCTAGTAGGGTGAGGCCTGGTGCTGCAGACTGTTCTAGTGCCCCCACCAAATTGTTTTTGATATATATATTTAAGAGGGTGGGGCTCAGGCTGCATCCATGTTTCACCCCACGAAAAGAAATGTGTTTGTTATTTTAACCGCACACTTGTTGTTTGTGCTTGTTGTTTCTGTCTGGACACAGGAACAGATCAACATAGACTCTCTGTCCTTCTCTCTCTCTCTCTCTCTCTCTCTCTCTCTCTCTCCCTCTCTCTCTCTCTCTCTCTCCTCTCCTCTCTATTCCTCTCTCCTCTCTCTATTCATCTCTCTCTCTCTCTCTGTGTCTCTCTCTGTCTGTCTCTCTCTCTCTCTCTCTCTCTCTCTCTCTCTCTCTCTCTCTCTCTCTGTCTCTCTGTCTGTCTGTCTCTCTCTCTCTCTCTCTCTCTCTCTCTCTCTCTCTCTCTCTCTCTCTCTCTCTCTCTCCTCTCTCTCTCTCCCCCTCTCTCTCTCTCCTCTCTCTCTCGATTCCTCTCCTCTCTATTCCTCTCCTCTCTATTCATCTCTCTCTGTGTCTCTCTCTCTCTCTCTCTCTCTCTCTCTCTCTCTCTCTCTCTCTCTCTCTGTCTCTCTCTCTCTCTCTCTCTCTCTCTCTCTCTCTCTCTCTCTCTCTCTCTCTCTCTCTCTCTCTCTCTCTCTCTCTCTCTCTCTCTCTCTCTCTCTCTCTCTCTCTCTCTCTCTCTCTCTCTCTCTCTCTCTCTCTCTCTCTCTCTCTCTCTCTCTCTCTCTCTCTCTCTCTCTCTCTCTCTCTCTCTGTCTCTCTCTCTCTCTCTCTCTCTGTGTGTGTCTCTCTCTCTCTCTCTTTCTGTGTGTCTCTGTCTCTTTGTCTCTCTCTCTGTGTCTCTCTGTCTCTCTCTCTCTCTGTGTGTGTCTCTCTCTCTGTCTCTTTCTGTGTGTCTCTGTCTCTGTGTCTCTCTGTCTCTCTCTCTCTCTCTCTGGTTTAGACACCGAGACATTTGCACAGAGAAATACTGTATCTCTGTCACCATTTCTATTTAAACATAGCCCTGTGGAACGGTTTCCTTCAGCTATTTTGTTTTAAAAAATGACTGAAAACAAAAAGCGTTTTTGGTCGTAATTGAAAGGTCACAAGACCAGTAAGTTTAAGGTTACTTTGTGGTTGTGGTAACTAGTGACAACCCTGTGAAAGTGTCCCTGTGTCCATGTTTTACCGTGACGCCTGGTGAAATGTTTTACTTCTGTTACTATGGAGTTTGCATGTGCAGTGTTGTGAGATGTTTTGACCTGGGTTTGGTTGTTGTTGCTAGGCCGTAGTGGAGTATTGGGCTGTTGCTATGCAGTATTAAGGTGTAGTGTAGAGTAGTGGATACATCGGCTTGATGCACAGTCTGTCTGTCTGTGTGTGTGTGTGTGTGTGTGTGTGTGTGTGTGTGTGTGTGTGTGTGTGTGTGTGTGTGTGTGTGTGTGTGTGTGTGTGTGTGTGTGTGTGTGTGTGTGTGTGTGTCTGTGTGTGTGTGTGTGTGTGTGTGTGTGTGTGTGTGTGTGTGTGTGTGTGTGAGTGAGCAGGAATTCTCTGCACTATAAAACACTATCATGTTTCAGAGAAGACTCAAACACACAGTCTGGATACACACACAGTCTGGTTACACACAGTCTGGTTACACACACAGTCTGGTTACACACAGTCTGGTTACACACAGTCTGGTTACACACACAGTCTGGTTACACACAGTCTGGTTACGCACAGTCTGGTTACACACAGTCTGGTTACACACAGTCTGGTTACGCACACACAGTCTGGTTACACACACAGTCTGGTTACGCACAGTCTGGTTACACACACAGTCTGGTTACACACAGTCTGGTTACACACAGTCTGGTTACACACACAGTCTGGTTACACACAGTCTGGTTACACACACAGTCTGGTTACACACACAGTCTGGTTACACACAGTCTGGTTACTACACACAGTCTGGTTACACACAGTCTGGTTACGCACACACAGTCTGGTTACACACAGTCTGGTTACTACACACAGTCTGGTTACTACACACAGTCTGGTTACGCACAGTCTGGTTACACACACAGTCTGGTTACGCACAGTCTGGATACACACAGTCTGGTTACACACAGTCTGGTTACACACAGTCTGGTTACACACACACAGTCTGGTTACACACAGTCAGGATACACACACAGTCTGGTTACACACAGTCTGGATACACACACAGTCTGGTTACACACAGTCTGGTTACACACACAGTCTGGTTACACACAGTCTGGTTACGCACAGTCTGGTTACACACACAGTCTGGTTACACACAGTCTGGATACACACAGTCTGGTTACGCACAGTCTGGTTACACACAGTCTGGTTACTACACACAGTCTGGTTACTACACACAGTCTGGTTACGCACAGTCTGGTTACACACACAGTCTGGTTACGCACAGTCTGGTTACACACAGTCTAGTTACACACAGTCTGGATACACACAGTCTGGTTACACACAGTCTGGTTACACACAGTCTGGTTACACACACACAGTCTGGTTACACACAGTCAGGATCCACACACAGTCTGGTTACACACAGTCTGGATACACACACAGTCTGGTTACACACAGTCTGGTTACACACACAGTCTGGTTACACACAGTCTGGTTACGCACAGTCTGGTTACACACACAGTCTGGTTACACACAGTCTGGATACACACAGTCTGGTTACGCACAGTCTGGTTACACACACAGTCTGGTTACGCACAGTCTGGTTACACACACAGTCTGGTTACACACAGTCTGGTTACGCACAGTCTGGTTACACACAGTCTGGTTACGCACAGTCTGGTTACACACACAGTCTGGTTACACACACAGTCTGGTTACACACAGTCTGGTTACACACAGTCTGGTTACGCACAGTCTGGTTACACACACAGTCTGGTTACACACACAGTCTGGTTCACACAGTCTGGTTACGCACAGTCTGGTTACACACAGTCTGGTTACGCACAGTCTGGTTACACACACAGTCTGGTTATGCACAGTCTGGTTACACACAGTCTGGTTACGCACAGTCTGGTTACACACACAGTCTGGTTACACACACAGTCTGGTTACACACAGTCTGGTTACGCACAGTCTGGTTACACACAGTCTGGTTACGCACAGTCTGGTTACACACAGTCTGGATACACACACAGTCTGGTTACACACAGTCTGGTTACACACACAGTCTGGTTACACACAGTCTGGTTACACACAGTCTGGTTACACACAGTCTGGTTACACACAGTCTGGACCTCCACAAGTCTGGTTCATCCTTGGGAGCAATTTCCAAATGCCTGAAGGTTCCACATTCAACAGTACAAACAATAGTACGCAAGTATAAACACCATGGGACCACACAGCCGTCATACCGCTCAGGAAGGAGACGCGTTCTGTCTCCTAGAGATGAACGTACTTTGGTGCGAAAAGTGTTGATCAATCTCAGAACAACAGCAAAGGACCTTGTGAAGATGCTGGAGGAAACAGGTACAAAATTATCCTATATCGACATAACCTGAAAGGCCTCTCAGCAAGGAAGAAGCCACTGCTCCAAAACCACCATAAAAAAGCCAGACTACAATTTGCAACTGCACATGGGGACAAAGATCATACTTTTTGGAGAAATGTCCTGTTTGGCCATAATGACCATTGTTATGTTTGGAGGAGAAAGGGGGAGGCTTGCAAGCCGAAGAACACCATCCCAACCGTGAAGCATGGGGGTGGCAGCATCATGTTGTGGGGGTGCTTTGCTGCAGGAGGGACTGGTGCACTTCACATAATAGATGGCGTCATGAGGGAGGGAAATTATCTGGATATATTGAAGCAACATTAAAACATCAGTCGGGAAATTAAAGCTTTGTCACAAATGGGTCTTCCAAATGGACAATGACCCCAAGCATACTTCCAAAGTTGTGGCAAAATGGCTTAAGGACAACAAAGTCAAGGTAATGGAGTGGCCATCACAAAGCCCTGACCTCAATCCTATAGAAATGTGTGGGGAGAACTGAAAAACTGAAGAAGTGTGTGCGAGCAAGTAGGCCTACAAACCTGACTCAGTTACACCAGCTCTGTCAGGATGAATGGGACAAAATTCACCCAATTTTTTTGTGGGAAGCTTTGACCCAAGACAATTTAAAGGCAATGCTACCAAATACTAATTGAGTGCATGTAAACTTCTGACCCACTAATACTATCCAAACAACGTGCAAAATTAATCTGTAACAATTAAACAGTTAAACAGTTAAATTAATCTGTAACTTTTCTCTCCCCCCCTTCTCTCTGTCTTTCTCTCTCGGTCTCTGTTTCTTTCTCTCTCGCTCTCTCTCTCTGTCTCTCTGTCTCTCTGTCTCTCTCTCTCTGTTTCTCTCTCACTCTCTTAGGTCTGCGGATAATTCTCAATATTACCATGCCAGACCCCCCACCCCACCACCCCACCCGAAGACGACACCCATCACCCCACACACACCTACACCCACAGAGAAAGACAGAACATTCCATCCTCTCCTCCGTCCATCCCTCCATCACTCCTTCAATCACACTTCAGAATGACAGTGAAAGACTTCCCCAATCCCTTCCTCGATCATTCTCCTCGCATCTCATTCTGTGTTCCCCAGAAACCCCTCCCAACCCTACCCTTCCCTCACATCTCATTCGCTGTGTTTGCCCACCTCCTGCTTTTCCGGCCCTCCATTGGCTGACACTGGTCACATGCTGCTGCCTGTTGCCCTCTCTGATTGGTGCAGGGGAGATGTGGGACGTGGTTGCGGTGTGTCCATTCCACTGCGTCTGTCGGAACCTGTCAGACTCTCTGAGCACGCTCTGTGCAGATAAAGGCCTCCTATTCGTTCCACCAAATGTCGATCGGCGAACTGTCGAGCTCCGATTGGCTGATAACTACATCACGGAAGTAGGTGGGTCGGACTTTGCCAACATGACCGGATTGGTTGATTTGACTCTGTCCCGGAACACTATCCACTCCATCCGACCAATGGCGTTCTCCGATCTAGAGAGTTTGCGGAGTTTGCATTTGGACGGTAACCGCTTGACGACGCTGGGGCCGAGAGACCTTGTGGGAATGGTTAATCTACAGCACCTCATCGTCAACGGTAACCAGCTGACGAGGGTGTCGGCAGAAACATTCGATGATTTCCTGCTGACGCTGGAGGACCTGGATATCTCATACAACAACCTCCGAAGGTCAGTATTCCTTCTGTTCTGGTCAGTGTCCCAGCTTCTGTTCTGGTCAGTGTCCCAGCTTCTGTTCTGGTCAGTATTCCTTCTGTTCTGGTCAGTATTCCTTCTGTTCTGGTCAGTGTCCCAGCTTCTGTTCTGGTCAGTATTCCTTCTGTTCTGGTCAGTGTCCCAGTTTCTGTTCTGGTCAGTGTCCCAGTTTCTGTTCTGGTCAGTGTCCCAGTTTCTGTTCTGGTCAGTTCCCAGTTCTGGTCAGTTTTCTGTTCTGGTCAGTGTCCCAGTCTGTTCTGGTCAGTGTCCCAGTTTCTGTTCTGGTCAGTGTCCCAGTTTCTGTTCTGGTCAGTGTCCCAGTTTCTGTTCTGGTCAGTGTCCCAGCTTCTGTTCTGGTCAGTGTCCCAGTTTCTGTTCTGGTCAGTGTCCCAGCTTCTGTTCTGGTCAGTGTCCCAGCTTCTGTTCTGGTCAGTATTCCTTCTGTTCTGGTCAGTGTCCCAGTTTCTGTTCTGGTCAGTGTCCCAGTTTCTGTTCTGGTCAGTGTCCCAGTTTCTGTTCTGGTCAGTGTCCCAGTTTCTGTTCTGGTCAGTGTCCCAGTTTCTGTTCTGGTCAGTGTCCCAGTTTCTGTTCTGGTCAGTGTCCCAGTTTCTGTTCTGGTCAGTGTCCCAGTTTCTGTTCTGGTCAGTGTCCCAGTTTCTGTTCTGGTCAGTGTCCCAGCTTCTGTTCTGGTCAGTGTCCCAGTTTCTGTTCTGGTCAGTGTCCCAGTTTCTGTTCTGGTCAGTGTCCCAGTTTCTGTTCTGGTCAGTGTCCCAGCTTCTGTTCTGGTCAGTGTCCCAGCTTCTGTTCTGGTCAGTGTCCCAGTTTCTGTTCTGGTCAGTGTCCCAGTTTCTGTTCTGGTCAGTATTCCTTCTGTTCTGGTCAGTATTCCTTCTGTTCTGGTCAGTGTCCCAGCTTCTGTTCTGGTCAGTATTCCTTCTGTTCTGGTCAGTGTCCCAGTTTCTGTTCTGGTCAGTGTCCCAGTTTCTGTTCTGGTCAGTGTCCCAGTTTCTGTTCTGGTCAGTGTCCCAGTTTCTGTTCTGGTCAGTGTCCCAGTCTGTTCTGGTCAGTGTCCCAGTTTCTGTTCTGGTCAGTGTCCCAGTTTCTGTTCTGGTCAGTGTCCCAGTTTCTGTTCTGGTCAGTGTCCCAGCTTCTGTTCTGGTCAGTGTCCCAGTTTCTGTTCTGGTCAGTATTCCTTCTGTTCTGGTCAGTGTCCCAGCTTCTGTTCTGGTCAGTATTCCTTCTGTTCTGGTCAGTGTCCCAGTTTCTGTTCTGGTCAGTGTCCCAGTTTCTGTTCTGGTCAGTGTCCCAGTTTCTGTTCTGGTCAGTGTCCCAGTTTCTGTTCTGGTCAGTGTCCCAGTTTCTGTTCTGGTCAGTGTCCCAGTTTCTGTTCTGGTCAGTGTCCCAGTTTCTGTTCTGGTCAGTGTCCCAGCTTCTGTTCTGGTCAGTGTCCCAGTTTCTGTTCTGGTCAGTGTCCCAGCTTCTGTTCTGGTCAGTGTCCCAGTTTCTGTTCTGGTCAGTGTCCCAGTTTCTGTTCTGGTCAGTGTCCCAGTTTCTGTTCTGGTCAGTGTCCCAGCTTCTGTTCTGGTCAGTGTCCCAGCTTCTGTTCTGGTCAGTGTCCCAGTTTCTGTTCTGGTCAGTGTCCCAGCTTCTGTTCTGGTCAGTGTCCCAGTTTCTGTTCTGGTCAGTGTCCCAGTTTCTGTTCTGGTCAATTTCTTAGCTTCCCAGTTTACCAGGTCAAATGAATGCATATAAACTGCTACAAAACAATCTCTGTGTTGTGGCTTGTTGAACCTCCAGCAGTGTGTTGTAGCTTGTTGAACCTCCAGCAGTGTGTTGTAGCTTGTTGAACCTCCAGCAGTGTGTTGTGGCTTGTTGAACCTCCAGCAGTGTGTTGTGGCTTGTTGAACCTCCAGCAGTGTGTTGTGGCTTGTTGAACCTCCAGCAGTGTGTTGTGGCTTGTTGAACCTCCAGCAGTGTGTTGTGGCTTGTTGAACCTCCAGCAGTGTGTTGTAGCTTGTTGAACCTCCAGCAGTGTGTTGTGGCTTGTTGAACCTCCAGCAGTGTGTTGTGGCTTGTTGAACCTCCAGCAGTGTGTTGTGGCTTGTTGAACCTCCAGCAGTGTGTTGTGGCTTGTTGAACCTCCAGCAGTGTGTTGTGGCTTGTTGAACCTCCAGCAGTGTGTTGTAGCTTGTTGAACCTCCAGCAGTGTGTTGTGGCTTGTTGAACCTCCAGCAGTGTGTTGTGGCTTGTTGAACCTCCAGCAGTGTGTTGTGGCTTGTTGAACCTCCAGCAGTGTGTTGTGGCTTGTTGAACCTTCATCAGTGTGTTGTAGCTTGTTGAACCTTCATCAGTGTGTTGTAGCTTGTTGAACCTCCAGCAGTGTGTTGTGGCTTGTTGAACCTCCAGCAGTGTGTTGTGGCTTGTTGAACCTCCAGCAGTGTGTTGTAGCTTGTTGAACCTCCAGCAGTGTGTTGTGGCTTGTTGAACCTCCAGCAGTGTGTTGTGGCTTGTTGAACCTCCAGCAGTGTGTTGTGGCTTGTTGAACCTCCAGCAGTGTGTTGTGGCTTGTTGAACCTCCATTTGTGTGTTGTGGCTTGTTGAACCCCCATTAGTGTCTGACCAGTCTCTACATGTTAATACCAGTCTCAGGATGTGACCAGTCTCTACACGTTAATACCAGTCTCAGGAGCTGACCAGTCTCTACACGTTAATACCAGTCTCAGGAGCTGACCAGTCTCTACACGTTAATACCAGTCTCAGGGCCTGACCAGTCTCCACATGTTAATATCAGTCTCAGGACCTGACCAGTCTCCCCATGTTAATATCAGTCTCAGGACCTGACCAGTCTCCACATGTTAATACCAGTCTCAGGACCTGACCAGTCTCCCCATGTTAATACCAGTCTCAGGACCTGACCAGTCTCCCCATGTTAATATCAGTCTCAGGACCTGACCAGTCTCCCCATGTTAATATCAGTCTCAGGGCCTGACCAGTCTCCACATGTTAATACCAGTCTCAGGACCTGACCAGTCTCCCCATGTTAATATCAGTCTCAGGACCTGACCAGTCTCCCCATGTTAATATCAGTCTCAGGACCTGACCAGTCTCCACATGTTAATATCAGTCTCAGGACCTGACCAGTCTCCCCATGTTAATATCAGTCTCAGGGCCTGACCAGTCTCCACATGTTAATACCAGTCTCAGGACCTGACCAGTCTCGACATGTTAATACCAGTCTCAGGACCTGACCAGTCTCCCCATGTTAATACCAGTCTCAGGACCTGACCAGTCTCTACATGTTAATACCAGTCTCAGGACCTGACCAGTCTCCCCATGTTAATACCAGTCTCAGGACCTGACCAGTCTCCACATGTTAAATCTCCCAGCTAAAATCCACTACTTTCATTCGTCTGGTTGCTCTGCATTCATATTTAGCCGTGTTCTTTTCAGGAAAACCAGGACAATAAGTAGAACTACCAGTAGAAAACAACATAACTGTTATAGTCATTAAAAAACAAGGTCAGTAGAGCATAAAACCGGATTTAAAAAAATGAATTTGTAAGAATGCTGTTACCACAGAAATAGTTTGCTCAGTGGAAAATCAATATTCAAGGTGACAGTGACCACTGTGTGGAGCTTGGAGTTTGTGACAGTAAATATGTGAACTCATTACAGTATTATAGACACTATGTCCTGGGATTTCTATGTAAACATAAACCTTTACCTTCTAACGACTCTTGTGTGGTTTGTGAGGCCATAGAGCAGAACGTTTTTCATGAAAGTCTCAGCTTTTCATAGAAGGGTCATAATAGATTGAAGCTCCAACCGGTCCGACTTTACAGACGTTTTTTTGTGAGAAGAACTGTTTTAGGGATCCGCCTTTGTCGCACAAAAACTGCTTTTGCTCAGGTCCCGTTAATTACACAGACTAATGGTTGATATCAGTGGATGCTGAGGACATAGAGGAATCCAATGCTGGCAACAACCCATCAGTGTTACTCGAACTAGAGGTCTTCACTGGTCCAGAAAGATGGAACCGTTCCAAAATGGATCCCACCCGACCAGATACGCATTAAAATATAAATATATTATTAAACACAGAGTCGTTCCCGAATGGACCCGAGGTATTCCCACCCGACCAGAGTCGTTCCCGAATGGACCCGAGGACAGTCAGACCCGTTTTGGCAAACCCAAACAGACACGTCTGAGAGCCCCGTTCAGATCCGAGAGTAGAAAGACAGAGAACGAAAGAAACCTCTGGGTTCGGACATCAATAAATGAGAGATCAATTATCCATAGTTACGTGTTGTTAAAAACCTGTAACATATTACACAATTATTTGTTGTTTCGATGTGAAGCAAAACTTTATCGTTTTATTTTTGGGGGGTTTTTACTTGGTTTATATTTTCAGAAAACAATCATTATTCACCTCAGGGTTTAGCTGTCGGAGAGTTGAGCACTAAATTTATCAGGGCATTGTATGTATAGGCCTATAGGCTCAGGGGTCAACTGTATGATATTAATATAAAATATGTATATCCTATATGTATATTTATTTATTTTTTATTTATCCGTTATTTTACCAGGTAAGTTGACTGAGAACACGTTCTCATTTACAGCAACAACCTGGGGAATAGTTACAGGGGAGAGGAGGGGGATGAATGAGCCAATTGTAAACTGGGGATTATTAGGTGACCATGATGGTTTGAGGGCCAGATTGGGAATTTAGCCAGGACACCAGGGTTAACACCCCTACTCTTACGATAAGTGCCATGGGATCTTTTAATGACCACAGAGAGTCAGGACACCCGTTTAATGTCCCATCCGAAAGACGGCACCCTACACAGGGCAGTGTCCCCAATCACTGCCCTGGGACAATGGGATATTTTTTTAGACCAGAGGAAAGAGTGCCTCCTTACTGGCCCTCCAACACCACTTCCAGCAGCATCTGGTCACCCAACCAGAACCAACCCTGCCTGGATTCAGAAGCAAGCCAGCAGAGGCAAGCCAGCAGAGGCAAGCCAGCAGAGGCAAGCCTGCAGAGGCAAGCCAGCAGAGGCAAGCCAGCAGAGGCAAGCCAGCAGAGGCAAGCCAGCAGAGGCAAGCCTGCAGAGGCAAGCCAGCAGAGGCAAGCCAGCAGAGGCAAGCCAGCAGAGGCAAGCTAACAGAAGCAAGCCAGCAGAAGCAAGCCTGCAGATGCAAGCCAGCAGAGGCAAGCCAGCAGAGGCAAGCCAGCAGAGGCAAGCCAGCAGAAGCAAGCCTGCAGAGGCAAGCCAGCAGAAGCAAGCCAGCAGAAGCAAGCCTGCAGATGCAAGCCAGCAGAGGCAAGCCAGCAGAGGCAAGCCAGCAGAGGCAAGCCAGCAGAAGCAAGCCTGCAGAGGCAAGCCAGCAGAAGCAAGCCAGCAGAAGCAAGCCAGCAGAAGCAAGCCAACAGAGGCAAGCCAGCAGAAGCAAGCCAGCAGAAGCAAGCCAGCAGAGGCAAGCCAGCAGAGGCAAGCCAGCAGAAGCAAGCCAGCAGAAGCAAGCCTGCAGAGGCAAGCCAGCAGAGGCAAGCCAGCAGAGGCAAGCCAGCAGAGGCAAGCCAGCAGAGGCAAGCCTGCAGAGGCAAGCCAGCAGAGGCAAGCCAGCAGAGGCAAGCCTGCAGAGGCAAGCCAGCAGAGGCAAGCCAGCAGAGGCAAGCCAGCAGTGGGATGCTGGTATAAAGGATACAAAAGGAAGAGATGCTTAGGTCTCCCCAGAGAGAGAGACATCCCGGGGTCATGTTCCAGACACCACTCGGGTCCAAGTGTGGATCTCTGAACTTCGGGGTCTGTTGGACCCGTGAAGACCTCTACCACAAACATGCCGGCGTCACCTTAGTAATGTAGGAGTGGAACAGCAACCATGACCTGGTGACTCTACGTAGCCTTTATGTAGTGATATGTAGTGCTTATAAACACCATACGAATGCTAATAAGGCTTTAATAAACCATTCACAGGGTTCCATGAGAGTCTATCTAGAACACGACCAGTCTCCACACCCTGAACATCTATGTAGTGCTTATGAACAACATATGAATGTTAATAACCTCTCCCTCCGCTACGGTAGGGTCCCGTGGGAGTCGATCCAGAACATGGCCAGTCTACACACCCTGAACCTGGATCATAATCTGATAGACCACATCGCAGAGGGATCCTTTGGAGAACTGTACAAGCTGGCTCGCCTGGACATGACCTCCAATAGGCTGAGGACCCTGCCACCTGATCCCCTGTTTGCAAGGTAAGATACAATTATTATACTGTTTACCGTAAACACCCAGCTAGCCTGTCCTAGAAGTTAGAGAGCTGTACAAGCTGGCTGGAGGTCAGGGGTCAGAGGTTAGAGAGCTGTACAAGCTGGCTGGAGGTCAAAGGTCAGAGGTTAGAGATCTGTACAAGCTGGCTGGAGGTCAGGGGTCAGAGGTTAGAGAGCTGTACAAGCTGGCTGGAGGTCAGGGGTCAGAGGTTAGAGAACTGTACAAGCTGGCTGGAGGTCAGAGGTCAGAGGTTAGAGAGCTACCGCCTGGATCCCCCGTCTTCCAGGTAGGTAACAGAAAGTTTTCTGGTTCAAGTCCCGTGCCAGGTGATTGAAAAACTGGCTCCTGGGACAGAATATAATCTATAATATCTCCATCGGGAATCAAACTCTGCAAGAGCAACACTCCACCAATGGAATGTCTATTCATTGTGTTCTCTCTCTCTCTCTCTCTCTCTCTCTCTCTCTCTCTCTCTCTCTCTCTCTCTCTCTCTCTCTCTCTCTCTCTCTCTCTCTCTCTCTCTCTCTCTCTCTCTCTCTCTCTCTCTCTCTCTCTCTCTCTCTCTCTCTCTCTCTCTCTCTCTCTCTCTGTCTCTCTCTCTCTCTCTCTCTCTCTCTCTCTCCTCTCCCAGGTCTCAGACGGGAGCCATCAGTCCCACTCCCTACAACAGCGTCATCAGCCTGAACTTCGGAGGGAACCCGCTACACTGTAACTGTGAGTTACTATGGTTACGGCGGCTGGTCCGAGAGGACGACATGGAGACGTGCGCCACGCCCCCTCAGCTGGCCGGCAGGTAACCACGGCAATAATTATATGAATGATCGCTTTACTCTTATACCACAAAATTGCTGAAAAATAATAAAAGCATACTTGGATACAAAGGTGGTAGTGAGTATACTTGGATACAAAGGTGGTAGTGAGTATACTTGGATAAAAAAGGTGGTAGTGAGTATACTTGGATACAAAGGTGGTAGTGAGTATATTTGGATTCAACGGTGGTAGTGAGTATACTTGGATACAAAGGTGGTAGGTAGGATTCTCTGATTTAAAGGTGGCAGGTAGGATATGGAGATATTGAGGCCAGTAAACCCTCCGGCTCCAGGATGCCTCCCTGCAGATTTCCCCACAGACAACCATCCGGTCATCAGCCCACCACTCCTTAATAACCTCGAGGTTAATGATGCCCGCTGATTTGAGATGAGAAACTGTCTTACCAACGTGTGATTAATTTGTTAATCTTGTTAAAACCAACTTGTAAAGATACTTGTTCAGCACTGACCTCGTACATTGTCTTGATTTTTTCCTCTCTCTCTCCATCTCACCTGTCCAGGTATTTCTGGTCCATCCCTGAGGAGGAGTTCACCTGTGAACCGCCCCTCATCACCAGACACAGCCACAAGCTCTGGGTCCTGGAAGGTCAAAGGGCAACCCTGAAATGCAGAGCCATCGGCGACCCCGAACCCGTCATCCATTTTGTCTCACCCGGCGATCGGATTGTGGCGAACTCCAGCCGCGCGACATCGTACCGGAACGGAACATTGGATCTCTTAGTTACGGTTGCTAGGGACGACGGAGCGTACACGTGCATAGCGATAAACGCAGCGGGGGAAGCTACTGCGACGGTGGATCTAAAGATCGTTCCGTTGCCGCACCGGAACGGGAATGTGACGGTTACCGGGAACACTGGGAATTCTAATGGGAATATTCCGGGTTCTTCAGACATCACCACCGGGAAAAGCGGGAATTCCGGAGTTAATGGTGTAAATGTGAGAGAAACAGAGGAAGGGAAAGGAGAAGAGGGAGAGGGGGGTGAGGAGGAGGAGGAGGAGGAGGAGGAGGAGGAGGACGGAGGGACTAGGATGGAGGAAGGAGAGAGGATTGTAGGGATACAAGGAGTCACTTCTACCTCAGCCCAGGTGCGATGGGACCTCGGCCGATCGGCTGGAGTTTACCTGGTGTGGATGTTTCAGATACAGTACAACTGCACAGCCGACGAGGCGCTGGTGTACAGGTGAGTCTATAATTATACCGGAGTTCACCCCACACACACCTGACCTCTGACCTCTATACAACAATACACCTGACCTCTATACACCTAATTCATCTACCCCTCACCTGTACAGCTGACGAGACACTGGTGTACTGATGGGTCTATAGTTATACCTGAGTTCACCCCACACACACCTGACCTCTGACCTCTATACAACAATACACTTGACCTCTATACAACAATACAACCGGCCCTCTATACAACAATACACCTGACCTCTATACAACAATACACCTGACCTCTGACCTCTATACAACAATACACCTGACCTCTATACAACAATACACCTGACCTCTATACAACAATACACCTGACCTCTATACAACAATACACCTGACCTCTATACAACAATACACCTGACCTCTATACAACAATACAACTGACCTCACTGACCTCTGACCTCTACACAACCATACACCTGACCTCACTAACCTCTATACAACCATACACCTGACCTCACTAACCTCTATACAACCATACACCTGACCTCACTAACCTCTATACAACCATACACCTGACCCCACTAACCTCTATACAACACCTGGCATCACTGACCTCTGACCTCTACTCAAACCATACACCTGACACACCTGACCTATGACCTCTATACTACACCTGACATTATGAGATGGTCGTATGTGGGATATAGGCACAGAGAGAAAAGAGGCCGGAGTGGAGAGAATAAGGAAGGAAGAGATTTTGACAGGGAGACCCTCAAGGGACCATGGGTAATGGAGTCTGAAGGATGGGTTTAAACTACAGAGTCAATACATATTATGTTACAACCTATCAGAGAGACAGATACACTTGGGAGACAGAGAGAGAGAGAGAGAGAGACAGAGACAGAGACAGAGAGAGAGAGAGAGAGAGAGACAGAGAGAGAGAGAGAGAGAGAGAGAGAGAGAGAGAGAGAGAGAGAGAGAGAGAGAGAGAGAGAGAGAGACAGAGAGAGAGACAGAGAGAGAGAGAGAGAGAGAGAGAGAGAGAGAGAGAGAGAGAGAGAGACAGAGAGAGAGACAGAGAGAGGGGTCAGGTGGGGAAAGAGATTAGAGATAGAGGAGGGAATGAACAATGAACAATTATAGACATAAGGGGAACTGCCATGTTCTCTCTCTCTGTCTCTCTCTGTCTCTCTCTCTCTCTCTGTCTCTCTGTCTCTGTCTCTCTCTGTCTCTCTCTCTCTCTCTGTCGCTCTCTCTCTCTGTCTCTCTCTCTCTCTCTCTCTCTGTCTCTGTCTCTCTCTGTCTCTCTGTCTCTGTCTCTCTCTCTCTCTCTGTCTCTTTCTCTCACTCTCTCTCTCTGTCTCTCTGTCTCTCTCTCTGTCTCACTCTCTCTCACACTCCCTCTCTCTCTGTCTGTCTCTCTCTCTCTCTCTCTCTCTCTCTCTCTCTCTCTCTCTCTCTCTGTCTCTCTCTCTCTCTCTCTCTCTCTCTCTCTCTCTCTCTCTCTCTCTCTCTCTCTTTCACACTCTCTCTCTCTGTCTCTCTCTCTTTCACACTCTCTCTCTGTGTCTGTCTCTCTCTCGCTTTCACACTCTCTCTCTCTCTCTCTCTCTTTCTCACACTCTTTCGGTCTCTCTCTCTTTCACACTCTCTCTCTCGCTCCTATCCTCTGTTTCTCCTGCCCTCTATCATTTATGCAGTCAGAGAATGAAATAATATAATGAAAAGAGAAAGGGGGATGAAGACAGTGATGAGGAGAGTACACTCTTGGAAGGTGCTATCTAAACTCAGCATAAAAAGAAACATCCTCTGACTGTCAACTGCATTTATTTTCAGCAAAGCTAACGTGTAAATATTAGTATGAACATAAGATTCAACAACTGAGACATAAACTGAACAAGTTCCCTTGCTGGAAATCATGCACAGAACGAGCAGTATGGCTGGTGGCATTGTCATGCTGGAGGGTCATGTCACAATGAGCCTGCAGGAAGGGTACCACATGAGGGAGGACTATGTCTTCTGTGTCTTCTGTGTGATGTTCGGATGTACCGATCCTGTATAGGTGTTGTTACGTGGTCTGCCACTGCTAGGGCGATCAGCTATGCGCACTGTGTCCCTGTAGCGCTGTCTTAGGCGTCTCACAGTACAGATATGGCAATTTATTGCTAAATGACTTAAATGTAAATGTAAATGTTATTGCCCTGGCCACATCTGCAGTCCTCATGCCTCCTTGCAGCATGCCTAAGGCATGTTCACGCAGATGAGCAGGGATCCTGGGCATCTTTCTTTTGGTCTTTTTCAGAGTCAGTAGAAAGACCTATTAAGTTTTCATAACTGTAACCTTAATTGCCTACCATCTGTAAGCTGTTAGTGTCTTAACGACCGTTCCACAGGTGCATGTTCATTCATTGTTTATGGTTCATTGAACTAGCATTGGAAACAGTATTTTAAACCCTTTACAATGAAGATCTGTGGAGTTTTTTGGATTTTTACAAATGATCTTTGACCAGGAACCAAAAAAGGTTCCGAAGAACCCTTTTTGGAACCCTTTTGTTTCTAAGAGTGTTCTTCTGCTCTCCTTTAAACTCCTTCCTTTAATTCTGTCTCTTGTTTTCTCTTGGGTTCTAATAATTACCTTGTCTCTGTGTTACCAGCTCGACAAACCATTTCTGTAAGGACCTCACATTTTGCACTGGGGTCATTGTCATGCTGAAATAGGATAGGGCCTTCCCCAAACTGTTGCCACAAAGTTGGAAATACAGAATTGTCTAGAATGTCATTGTATGCTGTAGCGTTAAGATTTCCCTTCACTGGAACTAAGGGACGTAGCCCGAACCACCAAACTTTACAGTGGGCACAATGCATTCGGGCAGGTAGCATTGTCTCGGCTCCGCTAAACCCAGATTTGTCCACATACTTTTGTTTATATAGTGTATAAGTAAAATGTATATGTGACTCGTTTCTGGAAACTATGTCGCGCGTCACTACTTCACATGAGAGGCATTTACGTTTATATAATCTGTTATAATCTACAGGTTTCTAATTTTGTTTAACTAGCTAGGGAGCCAGCTAGCTACACGTGGCCTCCTAGCTAACATTAGCTGGCTGGCCTCCTAGCTAACGTTAGCTTGCTGGCCTCCTAGCTAATGTTAGCTGGCTGGCCTCCTAGCTAACGTTAGCTTGCTGGCCTCCTAGCTAACGTTAGCTGGCTGGCCTCCTAGCTAACGTTAGCTTGCTGGCCTCCTAGCTAACGTTAGCTGGCTGGCCTCCTAGCTAATGTTAGCTGGCTAGCTCCCTAGCTAACGGTAGCTGGCTAGCTCCCTAGCTAACGGTTTGTCGTTGAATCTGTGTTTGAAATTCACTGCTCGACTGAGGGATCTTATAGATAATTGTATGTGTAGGATACAGAGATGAGGTATTCATTTAATAAAAAGCACGTTAAACACTAGTATTGAACACACAGTGAGTCCATGCAACCTATCATGTGACTTGTTCAGCACATGTTTTTTTTACTCCTGAACGTACTATTTAGGGGCGTTTCCATAACAACGGGGTCGAATACTTTATTGACTCAAGACATTTTTTAGCTTTTCAATGTTTAAGTAATTTATAGATTTTTTTGAAAAGCATAATTCCACTTTGACATTATGGGGTACTGTGAATACCCTCTGAATAGACTGCATACATAATATATACACACTGGTATGTAGTATATGACGGGTATTCATTGGCTTATATGGCACACATTCTATATTATATCACTTCTCAATTCAATGGAAAATGGATGATTTGCATTTTTTTTTAAAGGCAGCTGTCTGTCTTACAAACGGCTCTGGTATTGACTCCGGGCTTTCACTATGGATGCATCCCTATGGCAACCTATCCCCTATGGCTCCTGGTCGACAGGAATACCGTAGTGTGTCATTTAGAGCTCAGCCTTTCACTGGGCCAGGTTGATGTGGAACTCAGCCTTTCACTGGGCCAGGTTGATTTGGAACTCAGCCTTTCACTGGGCCAGGTTGATGTGGAACTCAGCCTTTCACTGGGCCAGGTTGATGTGGAACTCATCCTTTCACTGGGCCAGGTTGATGTGGAACTCATCCTTTCACTGGGCCAGGTTGATTTGGAACTCATCCTTTCACTGGGCCAGGTTGATGTGGAACTCATCCTTTCACTGTGCCAGGTTGATGTGGAACTCATCCTTTCACTGGGCCAGGTTGATGTGGAACTCATCCTTTCACTGGGCCAGGTTGATTTGGAACTCAGCCTTTCACTGGGCCAGGTTGATGTGGAACTCAGCCTTTCACTGGGCCAGGTTGATGTGGAACTCAGCCTTTCACTGGGCCAGGTTGATTTGGAACTCAGCCTTTCACTGGGCCAGGTTGATTTGGAACTCAGCCTTTCACTGGGCCAGGTTGATTTGGTTGATTGATATTTATTGTGATGAATCTTGTCCTGGAGGCAGAACTAGGCGATTTCCGCTAGATGGGACTTTTGCAAAGTCACAATTGTCTACATCGTAATAAATGTATGAAAATAAATATTTGTTTTTCGGTCTTAATTTAAGGCTAGGGTTAGCCATTAGGGTTATCAGCGTTGTTAAGGTTAGGTTTAAATTCAGATTTGAGGGCTCTGTAGTGCTGCGTCAAGGTCAAGATTCATCAAAATAAATGTCAATCTCCTTCACTGGGACCTTGAGATTCATCAACTCCTACTTCAGTCGCAGTACAAAATGACCACCCCCTCTTCCCTCTGTTTCTTCATCCCTCTTAACCTCTTCCGACGTAATCATCCCTCTTTTCTCGTTCCCCTTTCGTGTTACGATTGGATTTTCCTTTTCACAGCTTGATCACTCTATACAGTATCATTATATTCATCACAACTCTCTGCGTCTCCATCTCTCTCTTTTTCAATGTCATCCCTATTTTTCTCCCTCTCCGTCTCCCTCGCTCTCTATTTGTTAAATGACACGAGTCTCTCACTTAATTTTCAATCTCTCTACCTTGTTTGTCCTCTTTACCTTTCTCTCCCTCCATTTATCTGAGGCAGAGTTAGTTGTGAGTAGTTGAATATTATGAGTTAGTGTTCCAGGTCACTTATTTCTCTCTCTCTTTCTCTCTTTCTCTCTCTCTCTCTCTTTCTCTCTCTCTCCCTCTCTCTCTCGCTCTCTCTCTCTATCCCTCTCTCTCTACCTCTCCAATCACTCTTGAATAATTTGGTACACACCTACTGGAGAGCTCTTCGTTCACACCCTCTTAAGCGTTAGCCTCTCCCATCTCGTTAAGGATTCACATGTGAGGAAATGTACTAAACAACCGAAGATTTCCAGACTAAAAGCTGGTTTATACTACGTCTATGGACATAGACAGTTGTCGCAGTGACATCATGAACATTCTGTTGTTGTCTGACATCAGAATGACAGTCTGAATGACATCGTGAACATTCTGTTGTCGTCTGACATCAGCAGCCAAAATAACCAATAAACTCTTCTGTTTAAAAATGTATTTAGTTTACGTCAATCTAGCAACTAACAGTAACTTTCTAAACAATGTTTTAGATCTTTTTTATTAGCTTGTTAGCTAGCTACTGTAGCTGATGGTAAGTTAGCTGGTGAAGCAGTTCAAATAACAACCATATCATATTGTCGACAACATCTTCACTTTAGCTCATTTGTCTTCATTATTACAGGAAAATAAACTCACAACAAGATCATTATTTACAAGTTAATAATAGCTTACGGTTGTGAGGAAATTAAAGCAGGGCTTTCTACTGGAGAATTGTAGAACTTGGACACTGTCTCGTTGGCCGAACGTTATATCCTCATTTGACTTTGGTGCAGGTCATGTTGTTTTTCACATTACCGTCTACGGTAAATAAACACTATATCAAATAAAATCAGTGTTTGTTTGTCACATGAACAGGACACAGGAGGTGTAAACGGTACAGTGAAGTCTTTTGTTTGAACATGTAGCTAGCTAGCTAAATAATTATCCATACTTATAACGTTACTACCCTGCATGAATCTGTAGCTAAAGCTAACCAACCAGGTTCAATGTTAGCTAGCTAGCTAAACAATTATCCATACGCATAACGTTACTACCCTGCATGAATCTGTAGCTAAAGCTAACCAACCAGGTTCAATGTTAGCTAGCTAGCTAAACAATTATCCATACTCATAACGTTACTACCCTGCATGAATCTGTAGCTGAAGCTAACCAACCAGGTTCAATGTTAGCTAGCTAACAGTAGGCTATAACGAGCAACGCAAATGGCTCTGAGATACGAATTATATTGCTACACAGATCATACACTAGGGAGCCAGCTAACGTTAGCTAGGGAGCCAGCTAACGTTAGCTAGGGAGCCAGCTACCGTTAGCTAGGGAGCCAGCTAACGTTAGCTAGGGAGCCAGCTATCGTTAGCCAGGGAGCCAGCTAACGTTAGCTCGGGAGCCAGCTAGCTAATGTTAGATAGGTAAAACAATGTTTAAAAAAAACAGACATTGAATATGGTGAAGTTATTAATTACACTTTGGATGGTGTATCAATACAAGGAATGTCTGCAAAGATACAGGCGTCCTTCCTAACTCAGTTGTCGGAGTGGAAGGAAAAAACTCAGGGATTTCACCATGAGACCAGCGGTGACTTTAAAATAGTAACAGGGTTTAATGGCTGCGATAGGAGAAAACTGAGGATGGAGTATCTATCAACATTGTAGTTACTCCACAATACTAACCTAATTGACAGAGTGAAAAGAAGGAAGCTTGTATAGAATAAACATATTCCAAAATGTTCATCCTGTTTGCAACAAGGCACTAAAGTACTACTGCAAAAAATACTGCAAAATATGTGGCAAATCCAATACAACATATTACTGAGTACCACTCTACATATCTTCAAGCATAGTGGTGGCTGCATCATGTTATGGGTATGCTTGTCATTGTTAAGGACTGTAGGGTTTTTCAGAATAATGGAGCTAAGCACCAGCAAAATCCTAGAGGAAAACCTGGTTCAGTTTGCTTTCCATCAGACACTGGGAGATTAATTCACTTTTCAGCAGGATAAAAACCTTAAACACAAGGCCAAATATACGCTGGAGTTGCTTACCAAGAAGACAGTGTATGTTTGTGAGTTTAGCTGGTCTCCACTTCTCCAATGTGAATCTATTTTCCTCTTCTCAAATGTGAAGCTGTTCTTAACATGGATAGAGAGTTTTCAGACACACAAAGACACCAGACTGACACACACACAACACACACGTCTGTTTGTCTGCAACTGTACTGAGGAGTTTCCGTTTCATAATTCCACTTAGCTCCCCCTCTCTCTCTCTCTCTCTCTCTCTCTCTCTCTCTCTCTCTCTCTCTCCCTCTCTGTCTCTCTCTCTCTCTCTCTCTCTCTCTCTCTCTCTCTCTCTCTCTCTCTCTCTCTCTCTTTCTCTCTCTCTCTCTCTGTCTCTGTCTTTCTCTCCGTCTCTCTCTCTCTGTCTCTGTCTTTCTCTCCGTCTCTCTCTCTCTCTCTCTCTCTCTCTCTCTCTCTCTCTCTCTCTCTCTCTCTCTGTCTCTGTCTTTCTCTCCGTCTCTCTCTCTCCATCCTAACTAACTTTCTTGATTCTTTTCTTGGTCTTCTTTCAATTGTGTTTTTCTATGGTTGAGCGTTAATGCAACATTTGTTTTAACGGTATCCACAGTTTTTTCAAAGTTAGTGTGGAAGAGGACAGAGTAACTTTCCTGGGGTTTGGAAGGTGTGGTTTGCGCAATGGCTTCTCAGCCTAGCGTGGAGTAGACGCTGTCGATACGGCATGGAATTAGGTGTGTTCCTGAGAATGGAGTTAAAGTAGAAGAGGTTCTGCTTGCAGTCGGGGAACAGGTAGGAACTGAACTTATACATTCTGCTTCTAGAATGAGCAAAGCTGTGGTTGTGTTCTTGAAAAGAGCAAATTTGGTTGGTAGGCTAATTGCTAGCGGAATATTTGTAAGGGGTGTGTTGGTGTCAATTTCACGTCTCTCTACCCCTTCGACAAGAGTGGTAGTTGCAAATTTGCCTCCGTTTATTATGGAGGATCAAATCAGGAAAGAGCTGAGTCGTTTTGGTAAGTTTGCTAGCGGGTTTGCTAGCGGGTTTGCTAGCGGGTTTGCTAGCGGGTTTGCTAGTGGGTTTGCTAGCGGGTTTGCTAGCGGGTTTGCTAGCGGGTTTGCTAGTGGGTTTGCTAGCGGGTTTGCTAGCGGGTTTGCTAGCGGGTTTGCTAGCGGGTTTGCTAGTGGGTTTGCTAGCGGGTTTGCTAGCGGGTTTGCTAGCGGGTTTGCTAGCGGGTTTGCTAGCGGGTTTGCTAGTGGGTTTGCTAGTGGGTTTTGCGTCGGCAGGTTTTCAGGCAGATGCCGTTAAGCACATTGTTTCGTTCCGGAGGCAAGTCTTTATGTTTCTGAGCAACAGCTAAATGTGCATTTTAAAGTGAGGCACGGGGAGGGGCTCTATGCAGGGTTTGCCAGCACAGATAGTCTACAGTGTTTTGAGTGTGGGGATTTGGGGCATAAGAGCTTTGCGTACCCACATAAAGGCCGTAGACAAGGTGATGGTACAAGCGCCAGTGGGGGAAATTGAGGTCAAAGTGCAGGGGCTAAGGAGATGCAGGCAGCAGAAGCTGGTGGTGTAGATGATGCTGGGCCTAGTCATGGATGGTGGTGTAGATGGGGCTGGGCCTAGTCATGGATGGTGGTGTAGATGAGGCTGGGTCTAGTAATGGAAGGTGGTGTAGATGAGCCTGGGCCTAGTCAGGCTAGAGATGGTGGTGTAGATGAGGCTGGGCCTAGTCATGCCAGAGATGGTGGTGTAGATGAGGCTGGGCCTAGTCATGCTAGAGATGGTGGTGTAGATGAGGCTGGGCCTAGTCATGCCAGAGTTGCTGGTGTAGATGAGGCTGGGCCTAGTCAGGCTAGAGATGGTGGTGTAGATGAGACTGGGCCTAGTCAGGCTAGAGATGGTGGTGTAGATGAGGCTGGGCCTAGTCATGCCAGTGAAGGTGGTGTAGATAAGGCTGGGTCTAGTCATGTTATAGATGGTGGTGTAGATGAGGCTGGGCCTAGTCATGCTAGTGATGGTGGTGTAGATAAGGCTGGGCCTAGTCATGCTATGGATGGTGGTGTAGATGAGGCTGGGTCTAGTCATGCTAGAGATGGTGGTGTAGATGAGGCTGGGCCTAGTCATGCTAGAGATGGTGGTGTAGATGAGACTGGGCCTAGTCAGGCTAGAGATGGTGGTGTAGATGAGGCTGGGCCTAGTCAGGCTAGAGATGGTGGTGTAGATGAGGCTGGGCCTAGTCATGCCAGTGAAGGTGGTGTAGATAAGGCTGGGTCTAGTCATGTTATAGATGGTGGTGTAGATGAGGCTGGGCCTAGTCATGCTAGTGATGGTGGTGTAGATAAGGCTGGGCCTAGTCATGCTAGAGATGGTGGTGTAGATGAGGCTGGGCCTAGTCAGGCTAGAGATGGTGGTGTAGATGAGGCCGGGCCTAGTCATGCCAGGGAAGGTGGTGTAGATAAGGCTGGGTCTAGTCATGTTATAGATGGTTGTGTATATGAGGCTGGGCCTAGTCATGCTAGAGATGGTGGTGTAGATAAGGCTGGGCCTAGTCATGCTATGGATGGTGGTGTAGATGAGGCTGGGTCTAGTCATGCTAGAGATGGTGGTGTAGATGAGGCTGGGCCTAGTCATGCTAGAGATGACTGGTCCTTCTGTAGCTCAGTTGGTAGAGCATGGCGCTTGTAACGCCAGGGTAGTGGGTTCGATCCCCGGGACCACCCATACGTAGAATGTATGCACACATGACTGTAAGTCGCTTTGGATAAAAGCGTCTGCTAAATGGCATATTCTAGAGATGGTGGTGTAGATGAGGCTGGGCCTAGTCATGCTAGTCATGGTGGTGTAGATAAGGCTGGGCCTAGTCATGCTATGGATGGTGGTGTAGATGAGGCTGGGTCTAGTCATGCTAGAGATGGTGGTGTAGATGAGGCTGGGCCTAGTCATGCTAGAGATGGTGGTGTAGATGAGACTGGGCCTAGTCAGGCTAGAGATGGTGGTGTAGATGAGGCTGGGCCTAGTCAGGCTAGAGATGGTGGTGTAGATGAGGCTGGGCCTAGTCATGCCAGTGAAGGTGGTGTAGATAAGGCTGGGTCTAGTCATGTTATAGATGGTGGTGTAGATGAGGCTGGGCCTAGTCATGCTAGTGATGGTGGTGTAGATGAGGCTGGGTCTAGTCATGCTAGAGATGGTGGTGTAGATGAGGCTGGGCCTAGTCATGCTAGAGATGGTGGTGTAGATGAGACTGGGCCTAGTCAGGCTAGAGATGGTGGTGTAGATGAGGCTGGGCCTAGTCAGGCTAGAGATGGTGGTGTAGATGAGGCTGGGCCTAGTCATGCCAGTGAAGGTGGTGTAGATAAGGCTGGGTCTAGTCATGTTATAGATGGTGGTGTAGATGAGGCTGGGCCTAGTCATGCTAGTGATGGTGGTGTAGATAAGGCTGGGCCTAGTCATGCTAGAGATGGTGGTGTAGATGAGGCTGGGCCTAGTCAGGCTAGAGATGGTGGTGTAGATGAGGCCGGGCCTAGTCATGCCAGGGAAGGTGGTGTAGATAAGGCTGGGTCTAGTCATGTTATAGATGGTTGTGTATATGAGGTTGGGCCTAGTCATGCTAGAGATGGTGGTGTAGATGAGGCTGGGCCTAGTCATGCTATGGATGGTGGTGTAGATGAGGCTGGGTCTAGTCATGCTAGAGATGGTGGTGTAGCGGAGACTGAGCCTAGTCAGGCTAGAGATGGTGGGGTAGCTGAGGCTGGCCTTAGGTATGCTATGGAGGGTGGCGTAGATGGTGCTGGGTCTAGTCAGGTTAGTGATGGTGGTGTAGATGAGGCTGGGTCTAGTCAGAGTATAGATGGTGTAGATGAGGCGGGTCTAGTCAGGGTATAGGTGGTGTAGATGAGGCTGGGTCTAGTCAGGTTATAGATGGTGGTGTAGATGAGGCTGGGTCTAGTCATGCTATGCAGAATGGTGTAGATGATGCTGGGTCTAGTCAGGTTATCCTAGTGGATGAGGAGAGTATAGTGGGGAAGTGTAAGAGACTAGGGGGGAGGAGGAGGAGGGTGTCAAGCAGAAAAGGAAAAAGGGTGTGGACAAAGGCACCATGGAAATGTTCATCGTGAGGCTTTTTTTTCTGATCCGAGAACGTTTGTAAGATCAGTACAACATGCTATGAAAAATGAGGGGCTTGGTGTCCTCTCACCCAGGAAACGGTTTAGGTTCAGGAAGTGAGTCACAGCAGTGTGTAAGGGTCTACCTTCAGACACTGTTGAGATGTAGAGTTTCTTTCTGGCACTGGGGCTTTTTGAGCTTTTCTATTGGTCTCTTTCTTTGCTGGCTTTTCTCCCACTTCTTATGGAGACTCTTCAGGTAGGATCACTTCATATAAATGGCACCAGAGATGCGGGAAAGAGGAGTGTGTTGGATTAATATATAAAACAAAAACAAAAGTACAGGTGTTGTTTCTGCAGTAGACACATAGTGATTTGGTGAATGAAGTTGATTGGGGGCTCTGGTGGAAAGGGGCAAGTGTGTTGAGCCATGGGACAAATGTTAGTGCAGGGGGGCTGTCTGGAAAACCTCCTCAAAGGAGGTGTGTGAAGGTAGGCTTCTTGTTGTTAAAGCAGAAATTAACAACATGGGTTTTGTCTTTATAAATGTGTATGCGCCTAACACAGGGAGAGACAGAGGGGTTCTATTTGGGAGTCTTAGACAGTAACTCTCACAGGTAGCGCCTGAGGAGATGCTGGTGGTCTGGAGGGGACTGGAACTGTACAATGGATTTGACAAAAGACAGAAATGGTGAAGTAGGAATGTTAAGGGACATCATTAATCAGTTTGACCTAGTGGATGTTTGGAGAACTAAAGATCACAAGACATTATACATGGGTGAAGGTTTTTGGGGCTAGGGTGAGTGCAGCCCGACCCCATCGGTTTTACATGTCTAGGAATCGGATCAATAGGCTGTTGGGCGCTACCATTTTGGGGGTTTTCGGATCACCACATAACCATGGCTCGGCTGTCTGTTTCACCAGGGCCCCAGCAGGCATCCTATTGGAAGTTTAATATAAAGCTCTTACAAGATGCCCTTTTTTGCTCAGGTTTCCAGACCTTTTGGGAAAGGTGGGGGCAGCGAAGAGAGGAGTATGAGTCTCTGAGTCAATGGTGGGATGTGGGGAAAGTTCAAATTCGGCTTTTCTGTCAACAGTACACAGCTCTCTCATCCTCAGGCACTAGGAGAGTATTGGGGGAACTAGAGCGTAGTATTAGTGAGATGGAGGTAGAGATGGTGGGGCAAGGCAATGTAGGCCTCCAGGCTAATTTAGCTGAATTACGTAGGGACCTGGGCAGTTTTTTCCAGGTTAAAGCATTAAAGCAAAGGGAGCACTTGTAAGAGCTCGGTTCTCCATGCTCAAGGAGATGGATGCTCCCAGCTCCTTCTTATTTGGTTTGGAAAGACAGAGCAGTGAAGCCAAGGTTATGCATTATCTATGGCTGTCGGATGGGCAGGTGACCTCTGTGGTGGGGGAGATGCGGGAGCGGACTGTGGAGTTTTATACTGAGTTGTATAGGGCAGAAGTGTGTGATCGTCTGTGTGCTGAGGTCTTCTTTGCAGAACTCCCTAAGCTCTCTCGGGCACAGAGGGATGAAATGGACATTCCTCTGTTGTCCCATGAACTGGCAGAGTCCGTAACCCAGATGTCCCCCAGTCGTGTACCGGGGGTCGTGTACCGGGGGTCGTGTACCGGGGGTCGATGGACTCCCAGTGGAGTTTTATAAAAGATTCTGGGGAATAATTGGACAGGACTTATTTTGCGTGTTGCGTGAATGCGTCGGGGTAGGAGAGTTGCCGATGAGCTGCCGTTGGGCGGCTCTGACTCTCCTGCCCAATAAAGGGGACTTGTGTGAACTTAAGAACTAGAGGCCTGTGGCATTAATCTGTGCGGACTACAAGATTTTTGCCAAGGTCCTCTCTAACAGACTGAAGTCCCATCTGGACTCTATAATACACAAGGACCAGACATATTGTGTACCGGGACGTTCAATCAGGGACAACTTGTTCTTAATCAGGGACATGTTGGACTTGTCGAGAGGTTCTAATGTGAACTTTGGACTGGTCTCTTTAGATCAAGAGAAGGCTTTTGATAGAGTTGACCTTGAGTATCTGTTTAATGTTTTATCTGTGTTTGGGTTTGGGAAGAGTTTTGTGACCTGTGTGAAGCTGTTGTATGCTGGGGCGTCATGTGTGGTCAAGGTGGGAGGGTGGCCCAGTAGGCCAGTCTGGGTGAGGCGGGGCATTAGACAAGGATGCCCTCTATCTGGGCAGTTATATACACTAGTCATTGAGCCTCTTCTAGGACTGCTACGCAGGAGACTCCAGGGAGTGTGCTGGACAGGAATGGATGTGGTGACAGGCATAGCAGTGTCAGCATATGCAGATGATGTTTCTATGATGGTCAGTGATGGTCAAGATATGCACTGGAGACCAGTCTGAAGGTGTACGAGGGAGGTTCATCAGCTAAGGTAAACTGGGGCAAGAGCAAAGCTCTGTTATGTGGGGCATGGGGGGATAGGGCTCCTCCTCTGCTTCCAGGGGGTTTGTAGTGGGGTTGTGAAGGGCTTAAAGTGTTGGGGGTGTACCTGGGCTCCGAGAAGTGGGTCAGGAAGAACTGGGAGGGGCTGTCACAGGCAGTGGTGTCAAGACAGGCCAGGTGGATGTGGTTCCTGTACCAAGTGTCACATAGAGGGAGGGTGCTGATAAATAACAACCTGGTGGTATAAACTGGCTGTCCTCAACCCCCCCGTCGGTCTGACCTGCAACACAAGCTAGTGGACTTCTTCTGGTCGGACCATCACTGGCTGAAGGCAGCAGTGTTGTACATGACCGTTCATGAAGGAAGACAGGGCCTGGTGGAACTGGAGAGCAGGATGGCTGCTTTCAGGCTAAAGGCAGTGCAGAGACTGATGTACCATACTGATGTTGGCTGGAGGGAACCAGCATGCGCGCTGCTGAGGAGAGCTGGCGGATTAGGGTTGGACCGGCAGCTGTTCCTCATGGAGCTGGAGAGGCAGGAGTACAGCAGGTCTCTCAGATTTTTACTCTGCAGTGCTGAGGGCCTGGCAGCTGCTAAGGCCCATACGAGAAGGGGGTGGAGCCTGGGCTGTGGCTGTGGGAGGAGCCTATCTTCCACAACCCAGACATCCCTTTAAGATCGGCCACCCTGCAGATGCAACTGATGGCAGGGGATTTACTAAGGCTGGGTGACCTGAGACTGCTGGGAGAGGAGGGGAGGAAAACCCTGGAAGTCTTGGCACAACAAACAGGTATAACGTCTCTTAGGCTGCTGGAGAGATTCCTGGAGGAGGTCCAGGAGGCCCTGTCTGAGACAGTAAGGGGGGTGTTTGAGAAGCCAAAGGGAGAGGGGCCACCTATGTTAATTGTTAGATTTTAACACTCCGAGCCTGGGGGAGTTTGAGGATGTGGGAGGTAAAGCCCTCTACAACCTCTGCATTAAGGTAAGGAACATTAGGAGCCTAACAGGAGTGAAGGCACATCAGTGGCAGGGGGTATGTGGGGATTAGAGTATGGTGGGTTTTGGATGGAGGGGGCTCTACAAACCCCCAGTACCAAAGAGGTCAGGGGACCTCCAGTGGAGGGTTCTACATGGAGCCCCGGACAGTAACAGCTAGTTGGCACGGGTTGAACCGGGAGTCGGACAGGGGTGTCCTTTCTGTGTCATGAGTGAAACAGTGCATCGTGTGTTTTCTGTGTGTGCCAGGTTAATGCCGTTAATGTCTCTGTTGGAATGTCTGTGTGAGAGGTCGGGGGTTGTTTTTACTGTTGGGATGTTTATAATGGGATACAGGTATTCAAATAAGGAGAAGGTCAGATGTGTGTTGTCTGTTTGCTCAGGCAAAGTTGTCTATTTGGCTAACAAGGAGGAGCAGGGTCAAAGGTTGGGGAGTAACAGACCCTTTACTGTTGTTTAATGGGATGGTCTCTGCGCGCCTCAGAGTGGAATTAGAGTTCTATAACATGATAAAACGTGTGGAGATGTTTCAGGAGATGTGTGTTGGGGGGGGCGTCTGTATAGCTGGGGAAGATGTTTCAGGAGATATGGTGTGTTGGGGGCGTCTGTATAGCTGGGGACGATGTTTCAGGAGATATGGTGTGTTGGGGGGTCTGTATAGCTGGGAAGATGTTTCAGGAGATATGGTGTGTTGGGGGGGGAGTCTGTATAGCTGGGGAAGATGTTTCAGGAGATATGGTGTGTTGGGGGGTCTGTATAGCTGGGGAAGATGTTTCAGGAGATATGGTGTGTTGGGGGAGTCTGTATAGCTGGGGAAGATGTTTCAGGAGATATGGTGTGTTGGGGGGGGCGTCTGTATAGCTGGGGGAGATGTTTCAGGAGATATGGTGTGTTGGGGGCGTCTGTATAGCTGGGGACGATGTTTCAGGAGATATGGTGTGTTGGGGGTCTGTATAGCTGGGGAAGATGTTTCAGGAGATATGGTGTGTTGGGGGAGTCTGTATAGCTGGGGAAGATGTTTCAGGAGATATGGTGTGTTGGGGGTCTGTATAGCTGGGAAGATGTTTCAGGAGATATGGTGTGTTGGGGGGCGTCTGTATAGCTGGGAAGATGTTTCAGGAGATATGGTGTGTTGGGGGGGGGAGTCTGTATAGCTGGGGACGATGTTTCAGGAGATATAGTGTGTTGGGGGGGGGGCGTCTGTATAGATGGGGACGATGTTTCAGGAGATATGGTGTGTGGGTATTGTGATGTTGGTTTGTATCATGTGGTAGATCGAAAGGTGAGTATGGTACATGTTTGCAGTACAGGATATATTTAGGGTTTTTTAAAGGGTGAGTTTTATATTAAACGAGAATGTTTCAGTAAAGAAAGACAACAAGTCAAAAAGTCTCTCCCTTTCTTTCTGTCTGTCTCTCTCTCTCCCTGTCTCTCTCCCTGTCTCTCTGTCTTTCTCTCTCTCCCCTGTCTCTCTCTCTCCCTGACTCTCTCCCTGTCTCTCTGTCTGTCTTTCTCTCTCCCCTGTCTCTCTCTCTCCCTGTCTCTCTCCCTGTCTCTCTGTCTGTCTCTCTCTCCCCTGTCTCTCTCTCTCTGTCTCTCTGTCTGTCTCTCTCTCCCCTGTCTCTCTCTCTCCCTGTCTCTCTGTCTGTCTCTCTCTCCCTGTTTCTCACTCTGTCTTTCTCTCTCTCACTGTCTCTCTCCCTGTATCTCTGTCTTTCTTTCTCAATGTCTCTACCTCTGTCTCTCTCTCTCCCTTTCTCTCTCTCTCCTTGTCTCTCTCTCTCTCTCTCTCTCTCTCTCTCTCTCTCTCCCTCTCTCTCTCTCTCTCTCATTGTCTCTCTCTCTCTCTCTCTCTCTCTCTCCTCTCTCCCTCTCTCTCTCTCTCTCTCTCCTTGTCTCTCTCTCTCCCTGTCTCTCTCCCTCTCTCTCTCCCTCACTT
>NC_060193.1:6367875-6425375 GCF_021184085.1 Oncorhynchus gorbuscha
AAGGAAAGCTAGGTGAATTTCTGTGTTGTAAGGAATTTGTCTGTAGTTAATGCAGGAGCCTCACAGCTCTTTTGAAAAGGACAGCAATGAAACGAGGTGTGTTTGTGTGTTCTTCCTAAAATATGTCTCGCCTGCAGACACACACACACACAGACACACACACACACACACACACACAAGCAGACAGACATATAAAACATACACACAATATTACAGTGTTACAAGGGTAGAGTTTAGAACCAGATCATTCTATATTATTATATCAGTCTCCCCAACGGTCACCTTCCCAATCTGACAGAAGGCACAGCACCAAGGGTGTGTGTGTGTGTGTGTGTGTGTGTGTGTGTGTGTGTGTGTGTGTGTGTGTGTGTGTGTGTGTGTGTGTGTGTGTGTGTGTGTGTGTGTGTGTGTTGTGTGTGTGTGTGTTGTGTGTGTGTGTGTGTGTGTGTGTGTGTGTGTGTGTGTGTGTGTGTGTGTGTGTGTGTGTGCGTGCGTGTGTGTGTGTGTCTGTGTGTGTGTGTGTGTCTGTGTCTGTGTGTGTGTGTGTGTGTGTGTGTGTGTGTGTGTGTGTGTGTGTGTGTGTGTGTGTGTGTGTGTGTGTGTGTGTGTGTGTGTGTGTGTGTGTGTGTGTGTGTGTGTGTGTGTGTGTGTGGTCGAGAGCTGTAAAAGTTGTGAGCAACAATGGCTTTTTTCCTTTGCCGACGGCGAAACTCTGGCCCAATCTGCCTAATTACAAAGTTCTGACACACAAACCAGTGTTTCCCCTATATTCACTCATCAGAGGCGGGCCACCTCTGCTATATTGTTGCCCCCTGCTCAAAATTATCCGATTTTTTAATATATTTTTCATAGTTTTCCGAACTATTTTCAATGTAAATTTTAACGACCAAAACCAGATGTCAAGTATGTAGAAAAGATAATGGACTTATATATTTAAAAAAATAATAATAATATTTGAGAAATAACAGTCACCTCAATGAATACGAGACAGTCCGGAAGAATCTAAAATGTAAAAAATGGAGACCTATTTGTGTTTGAGTCACTCAGATATCAAAAGAACACAGAAAAAAAACAGATTATCTCTCAGCCCCATGGCAAAATGTATCAAATTAGAGGAAAATAGCTTTAAAACTACACATTATCTCTCAGCCCCATGGCAAAATGTATCAAATTAGAGGAAATTAGCTTTAAAACTACACATTATCTCTCAGCCCTATGGCAAAATGTATCAAATTAAAGGAAATTAGCTTTAAAACTACACATTACCTCTCAGCCCCATGGCAAAATGTATCAAATTAAAGGAAATTAGCTTTAAAACTACACATTATCTCTCAGCCCCATGGCAAAATGTATCAAATTAAAGGAAATTAGCTTTAAAACTACACATTATCTCTCAGCCCCATGGCAAAATGTATAAAATTAAAGGAAATTAGCTTTAAAACTACACATTATCTATCAGCCCTATGGCAAAATGTATCAAATTAAAGGAAATTAGCTTTAAAACTACACATTATCTCTCAGCCCTATGGCAAAATGTATCAAATTAAAGGAAATTAGCTTTAAAACTACACATTATCTCTCAGCCCTATGGCAAAATGTATCAAATTAAAGGAAATTAGCTTTAAAACTACACATTATCTCTCAGCCCCAAGGCCCCATTGTCTCTGTGGCCAAGAGGAGGGCCTTTAAACATTTTTGGTCAGAGATCGCACCATTGTCAGTCAGGCCATTATTATTATTATTTATATTTCATTGAGCTCCGACAGTCAGTCAGGCCAATACAATCAGTCAAGAGAATACAGTCAGTCAGGCCAATACAGTCAGTCAGGAGAATACAGTCAGTCAGGCCAATACAGTCAGTCAGCAGAATACAGTCAGTCAGGCCAATACAGTCAGTCAGGCCTATACAGTCAGTCAGGAGAATACAGTCAGTCAGGAGAATACAGTCAGTCAGGAGAATACAGTCAGTCAGGCCAATACAGTCAGTCAGGCCAATACAGTCAGTCAGGAGAATACAGTCAGTCAGGCCAATACAGTCAGTCAGGAGAATACAGTCAGTCAGGCCAATACAGTCAGTCAGCAGAATACAGTCAGTCAGGCCAATACAGTCAGTCAGGCCTATACAGTCAGTCAGGAGAATACAGTCAGTCAGGAGAATACAGTCCGTCAGGAGAATACAGTCAGTCAGGAGAATACAGTCAGTCAGGAGAATAAAATCAGTCAGGCCAATACAGTCAGTCAGGAGAATACAGTCAGTCAGGCCAATACAGTCAGTCAGGAGAATACAGTCAGTCAGCAGAATACAGTCAGTCAGGCCAATACAGTCAGTCAGGAGAATACAGTCAGTCAGGAGAATACAGGCAGTCAAGAGAATACAGTCAGTCAGGCCAATACAGTCAGTCAGGCCAATACAGTCAGTCAGGAGAATACAGTCAGTCAGGCCAATACAGTCAGACAGGCCAATACAGGCAGTCAGGAGAATACAGGCAGTCAGCAGAATACAGTCAGTCAGGAGAATACAGTCAGTCAGGAGAACAGTCAGTCAGGCCAATACAGTCAGTCAGGAGAATACAGTCAGTCAGGCCAATACAGTCAGTCAGGAGAATACAGTCAGTCAGGCCAAATACAGTCAGTCAGGCCAATACAGTCAGACAGGCCAATACAGTCAGTCAGGAGAATACAGTCAGTCAGCAGAATACAGTCAGTCAGGAGAATACAGTCAGTCAGGAGAATACAGTCAGTCAGGCCAATACAGTCAGTCAGGAGAATACAGTCAGTCAGGCCAATACAGTCAGTCAGGCCAATACAGTCAGTCAGGAGAATACAATCAGTCAGGAGAATACAGTCAGTCAGGAGAATACAGTCAGTCAGGAGAATAAAATCAGTCAGGCCAATACAGTCAGTCAGGAGAATACAGTCAGTCAGGCCAATACAGTCAGTAAGGAGAATACAGTCAGTCAGCAGAATACAGTCAGTCAGGCAGTCAGTCAGGCCAATACAGTGAGTCAGGCCAATACAGTCAGTCAGGAGAATACAATCAGTCAGGAGAATACAGTCAGTCAGGAGAATACAGTCAGTCAGGAGAATACAGTCAGTCAGGCCAATACAGTCAGTCAGGCCAATACAGTCAGTCAGGAGAATACAGTCAGTCAGGCCAATACAGTCAGTCAGGAGAATACAATCAGTCAGGAGAATACAGTCAGTCAGGCCAATACAGTCGGTCAGGCCAATACAGTCAGTCAGGAGAATACAGTCAGTCAGGCCAATACAGTCAGTCAGGAGAATACAGTCAGACAGGCCAATACAGTCAGTCAGGAGAATACAGTCAGTCAGGCCTATACAGTCAGTCAGGCCAATACAGTCAGTCAGGAGAATACAGTCAGTCAGGAGAATACAGTCAGTCAGGCCAATACAGTCAGTCAGGCCAATACAGTCAGTCAGGAGAATACAGTCAGTCAGGAGAATACAGTCAGTCAGGCCAATACAGTCAGTCAGGCCAATACAGTCAGTCGGGCCAATACAGTCAGTCAGGAGAATACAGTCAGTCAGGCCAATACAGTCAGTCAGGAGAATACAGTCAGTCAGGAGAATACAGTCAGTCAGGAGAATACAATCAGTCAGGAGAATACAATCAGTCAGGCCAATACAGTCAGTCAGGAGAATACAGTCAGTCAGGCCTATACAGTCAGTCAGGAGAATACAATCAGTCAGGCCAATACAGTCAGTCAGGCCAATACATTTAGTCAGGAGAATACAGTCAGTCAGGAGAATACAGTCAGTCAGGCCAATACAGTCAGTCAGGAGAATACAGTCAGTCAGGAGAATACAGTCAGTCAGGAGAATACAGTCAGTCAGGAGAATACAGTCAGTCAGGAGAATACAGTCAGTCAGGAGAATACAGTCAGTCAGGAGAATACAGTCAGTCAGGAGAATACAGTCAGTCACAGTCAGTCAGGAGAATACAGTCAGTCAGGAATACAGTCAGTCAGGAGAATACAGTCAGTCAAGTCAGTCAGGCCAACAGTCAGTCAGGAGAATACAGTCAGTCAGGAGAATACAGTCAGTCAGGAGAATACAGTCAGTCAGGAGAATACAGTCAGTCAGGAGAATACAGTCAGTCAGGCCAATACAGTCAGTCAGGAATACAGTCAATACAGTCAGTCAGGAGAATACAGTCAGTCAGGCCAATACAGTCAGACAGGCCAATACAGTCAGTCAGGAGAATACAGTCAGTCAGCAGAATACAGTCAGTCAGGAGAATACAGTCAGTCAGGAGAATACAGTCAGTCAGGCCAATACAGTCAGTCAGGAGAATACAGTCAGTCAGGCCAATACAGTCAGTCAGGCCAATACAGTCAGTCAGGAGAATACAATCAGTCAGGAGAATACAGTCAGTCAGGAGAATACAGTCAGTCAGGAGAATACAGTCAGTCAGGCCAATACAGTCAGTCAGTCAGTCAGGCCAATACAGTCAGTCAGGAGAATACAGTCAGTCAGGCCAGTCATACAGTCAGTCAGGCCAATACAGTCAGTCAGGCCAATACAGTCAGTCAGTCAGTCAGAATACAGTCAGTCAGGAGAATACAGTCAGTCAGGAGAATACAGTCAGTCAGGAGAATACAGTCAGTCAGGCCAATACAGTCAGTCAGGCCAATACAGTCAGTCAGGAGAATACAGTCAGTCAGGAGAATACAGTCAGTCAGGAGAATACAGTCAGTCAGGAGAATACAGTCAGTCAGGAGAATACAATCAGTCAGGAGAATACAATCAGTCAGGCCAATACAGTCAGTCAGGAGAATACAGTCAGTCAGGCCTATACAGTCAGTCAGGAGAATACAATCAGTCAGGCCAATACAGTCAGTCAGGCCAATACATTTAGTCAGGAGAATACAGTCAGTCAGGAGAATACAGTCAGTCAGGCCAATACAGTCAGTCAGGAGAATACAGTCAGTCAGGAGAATACAGTCAGTCAGGAGAATACAGTCAGTCAGGAGAATACAGTCAGTCAGGAGAATACAGTCAGTCAGGAGAATACAGTCAGTCAGGACAATACAGTCAGTCAGGAGAATACAGTCAGTCAGGAGAATACTGTCAGTCAGGCCAATACAGTCAGTCAGGAGAATACAGTCAGTCAGGAGAATACAGTCAGTCAGGCCAATATAGTCAATCAGTAGAATACAGTCAGTCAGGCCAATACAGTCAGTCAGGAGAATACAGTCAGTCAGGAGAATACAGTCAGTCAGGAGAATACAGTCAGTCAGGAGAATACAGTCAGTCAGGAGAATACAGTACACGGCCATTTAAAGGTTCAATCTGATATAAAACAACAACTAAACACATGCAGCACAATGCAGTCTTCTCCCTAACAGAGAGAGAGAGAGAGAGAGAGAGAGAGAGAGAGAGAGAGAGAGAGAGAGAGAGAGAGAGAGAGAGAGAGAGAGAGAGAGAGAGAGAGAGAGAGAGAGAGAGAGAGAGACAGAGAGAGAGAGAGAGAAAGAGAGAGAGAGTGACAGACAGAGAGAGAGAGAACACAGAGAGAGAGAGACAGAGAGTGACAGAGAGAGAGAGAGAGAGACAGAGAGTGACAGACAGAGAGACAGAGAGAGAGAGAGACAGAGAGTGACAGAGAGAGAGAGTGACAGAGATAGAGAGAGAGAGAGTGACAGAGAGAGAGAGAGAGAGAGAGAGAGAGAGAGAGAGAGAGAGAGACAGATAGAGAGACAGAGAGAGAGAGAGAGTGACAGAGATAGAGAGAGAGAGAGAGAGAGAGAGAGAGAGAGAGAGAGAGAGAGAGAGAGAGAGAGAGAGAGAGAGTGACAGAGACACAGAGAGAGAGAGAGAGAGAGACAGATAGAGAGACAGAGAGAGAGAGATATCCCATATTTACTGGGTGAAATTCCACAGTGTGCCATCACAGCAGCAAGATTTGTGACCTGTTGCCACGAGAAAAGGGCAACCAGTGAAGAACAAACACCATTGTAAATACAACCCATATTTATGCTTATTTATTTTATCTTGTGTCCTTTAACTATTTGTACATTGTATATATATATATATATAATATGACATTTGTAATGTCTTTACTGTTTTGAAACTTCTGTATGTGTAATGTTTACTGTTCATTTTTGTTGTTTTTCACCTTATATATTCACTTTCTATGTTGTCTACCTCACTTGCTTTGGCAATGTTAACACATGTTTCCCATGCCAATAAAGCCCTTGAATTGAATTGAATTGAGAGAGAGAGAGCGAGAGACAGAGAGAGAGTGAGAGACAGAGAGAGAGACAGAGAGAGAGAGAGAGAGAGAGAGAGAGAGAGAGAGAGAGAGAGAGAGAGAGAGAGAGAGAGAGAGAGAGAGAGAGAGTGAGAGTGACAGAGAGAGAGAGACAGAGAGAGACAGAGAGAGAGTGAGAGAGAACGAGAGAGAGTGAGAGACATAGAGAGAGAGTGAGAGAGAAAGAGAGGGAGAGAGAGAGAGTGACAGAGAGAGAGAGACAGAGAGTGACAGAGAGAGAGATAGACTGAGAGAGACACAGAGACAGAGAGAGAGAGTGAGAGAGAGAGAGAGAGAGAGAGAGAGAGAGAGAGAGAGAGAGAGAGAGAGAGAGAGAGAGAGAGAGAGAGAGAAAACAACACATGTAGCATTAAACTGAGCAATACAAGTTTAGAGTTTAAGTCAATGAACTTGTAGTGTTGTTGACAGAGAGAGACAGAGAGAGACAGAGAGAGACAGAGAGAGAAAGAGAGAGAAGAGAGAGAGAGAGAGAGAGAGAGAGAGAGAGAGAGAGAGAGAGAGAGAGAGAGAGAGAGAGAGAGAGAGAGAGAGAGAGAGAGAGAGACAGAGACAGAGAGAGACAGAGAGAGAAAGAGAGAGAGAGAGAGAGAGAGAGAGAGAGAGAGAGAGAGAGATTAGTAGTGTTGTTGAACTGATCTGATCAGACACTCCTTCAAATGAGGAAATACCGTGGTTGAACATGTCCAACTACTTGGGACTAAAATCAGTGGTGGATTTGGTGTAAATCTGGTGAAAAATATTCAATAGTGTAATTTTACCATGTGTACTGTGTATGAAATTGAGGTTTGGGGTCTAAACTGTAATTACGATTATTATTATATTACTGAATTCTGTAGATGTGTCCACAAGAAAGTACCCAATAATGCAGAGCAAAACTTGGAAGATTCCCTTTAATTGTAAATAGAAAGAAAAGAACACTAAAATGGTAATCCCTAGAACATCCTTACAATTCTTGGAAACCCAAGAGCTGAGTCGTAAAAAAAAAAAGTATCTTATGTCATCTGTTTAAAACACTAAACTATTCATCCAAATCACAGATATCAGACTGTTACAGAAATTAAAATATTTGACAAACATAATAATAATAATAATAATAATAATAATAATAATATATGCCATTTAGCAGACGCTTTTATCCAAAGCGACTTACAGTCATGTGTGCATACATTCTACGTATGGGTGGTCCCGGGGATCGAACCCACTACCCTGGCGTTACAAGCGCCATGCTCTACCAACTGAGCATACATAAAAACAGAATAAATTAAATAGTTATTTGGCCCTCAGAAGAGAATTAAAGTAGGCAGAATATCTCTACTCTGTCATAGATACACAACAGAGACAGATCCTGACCAAATACAGGCTCAGTGACCAATTGTCTTCAGTAAAATGGAGACCTAATAAGACGTACCCAAAGAGGAGTGTTTATGTGGTCAACGACAGGGGAGAAATAGACAGTATTTTTAGCCAAATCTAATTGGTATGTTGAATTTTATGTTTCTTTTGATGGCATAGAAGGCCCTTCTCGCCTCGTCTCTCAGATCGTTCACAGCTTTGTGGAAGTTACCTGTGGCACTCATGAGGTATGTATAGTTTTGTGTGTGTTCTAAGGGCAACGGTGTCTAGATGGAATTTGTATTTGTGGTCCTGGCAACTGGACCTTTTTTGGAAGACCATTATTTTGGTCTTACTGAGATTTGCTGTCAGGGCCCAGGTCTGTCAGGGCCCAGGTCTGTCAGGGCCCAGGTCTGTCAGGGCCCAGGTCTGTCAGGGCCCAGGTCTGACAGAATCTGTGCAGAAGATCTAGGTGCTGCTGTAGGCCCTCCTTGGTTGGTGACAGAAGCACCAGATCATCAGCAAACAGTAGACATTTGACTTCAGATTCTAGTAGGGTGAGGCCGGGTGCTGAAAACTGTTCTAGTGCCCTCACCAATTCGTTGATATATATTTTGAAGAGGGCAGGGCTTTAAACTTCTTCAGGAATGGTGGGTCCCTTGCGGGATGGTTGAGCTAACGTAATGTGATTAGCATGAGGTTGTAGGTAACAAGAACAATTCCCAGGACATAGACATGTCTGATATTGGCAGAAAGCTTACATTCTTGTTAATCTAACTGCACTGTCCAATTTAGTAGCTATTACAGTGAAATAATACCATGCTATTGTTTGAGGAGAGTGTACACATTTTGAACATGAAAAGTTATTAATAAACAAATTAGGCACATTTGGGCAGTCTTGACACAACATTTTGAACGGAAATACAATGTTTCATTGGATTAGTCTGAAACATTCAACATACACTGCTGCCATCTAGTGACCAAAATCTAAATTGCACCTGTGCTGGAATAATACATTATGGACTTTCTCTTGCATTTCAAAGACTATTGTTTTTTTCTTTGCATTATCTTTGTGTTACATTCTCCTACATTCCTTTCACAAACATCAAAGTGTTTCTGTCACGAACGTCGTCAGGGAAATGACCGGACCAAGGTGCAGCGTGGTGAGCGTTCATTTTATTTAGAATGTCGCCAACAAAAACAAGAAACAAAGACACGACCGTGAGGCTTACTAGTGCCACTAACAAAGTCAACTACCCACAACGAAGGTGGCAAAACAGGCTGCCTAAGTATGATTCCCAATCAGAGACAACGATAGACAGCTGTCCCTGATTGAGAACCAACCACCCGGCCAAAACATAGAAACACAGAACATAGAGTTTCCCACCCGAGTCACACCCTGATCAACCAAACATAGATAATAAAAAGATCTCTATGTTCAGGGCATGACAGTTTCCTTTCAAATGGTACCAAGAATATTGGGTATGTTATTTTAGGTGGAAATTTAAAAAAAGGGTCTGATCCTTAAAAGGTTTTTAAGCTGCATCCCTGGGTCCTGTGGGAAGAAATGTGTGTTTTTTAACCAATTTTAACCGCACACGTGTTGTTTGTGTACATGGATTTTATAATGTTTAACACCCAACACCACCTTCCATCAATTTGTATAGCAGACCGTCATGCCAAACTGAGTAAAAGGCTTTTTTTAAATCAACAAAGCATGAGAAGACTTTGACTTTGTTTTGGTTTGTTTGTCAATTAGGGTGAATACATGGCCTGTTGTACGGTGATTTGTTAAAACTTCTTATGGCTGCAGGGGCAGTATTGAGTAGCTTGGATGAATAAGTTGCCCAAAGTAAACGGCCTGCTCCTCAATCCCAGTTGCTTATACAGGCATAGTATTATTAGTATTGGATAGAAAACACTCTAAAGTTTCCAAAACTTTCAAATATTGTCTGTGAGTATAACATAACTGATATTGCAGGCTAAACCCTGAGGAAAATCCAACCAGGAAGTGGCTTCTATTTTGAAAACTCCATGTTCCATAGCCTCCCTTTGCTGGATTTAAAGGGATATGAACCAGACTCCTTTTCCTTTTGCTTCCTCAAGGTGTCAACAGTCTTCAGACATAGTTTCAGGCTTTTATTTTGAAAAATGAGCCAGACAGATAACATCGCGTCAGGTGGTCACATGAGTTTTGCTCGCGCAACAGAGTTTGGACAGCCATTTCATTTCCCTCTCCTACTGATAAAGACATTTGCGGTTGACATATTATCGATTATATATTTTAAAAACAACCTGAGGATTCATTATAAAAAATGTTTGACATGTTCCTGTGGACATTATGGATATTATTTGGAATTTGTCTGCGATGCCGTAACTGCTCTTTCCTGTGGATTTCTGAACATAACGTGCCAAACAAACAGAGGTATTTTGGATATAAAAATAATCTTTATGGAACAAAAGGAACATTTGTTGTGTAACTGGGAGTCTCGTGAGTGAAAACATCCAAAGATCATCAAAGGTAAGCTATTAATTTGATTGCTTTTCTGATTTTTGTGACCAAGCTACTTAATACTAAGCGTTCATAATGTTTTGTCGAGCGATCGATAAATTTACACAAACGCTTGAATTGCTTTCACTCTAAAGCATAATTTCAAAATCTGACACGACAGGTGGATTAACAAAAGGCTAAGCTGTGTTTTCCTATATTGCACTTGTGATTTCATGAATATAAATATTTTTAGTAATATTCATTGAATGTGGCGCTATGCAAGCGCTATGCAATTCAGAAGTTGTTGATGACAATTATCCCATTAACGGGATTGCAGCCATAACAAGTTTAACCACTTCAGGGTAAATTGGAAAACACGAAACAAACATCAACCCGAAGAATTATCTATCCAAAATGGAGATGTATAGATAAACAACTTCTCCAATCTTTTTTGGCTCTTTAACAAAGAACAAAGAGCAAAAACATATACATGATCAATTACATATCTTAGAATCAACAATTAAAGACGACCAGAACCCACTGTATTATCCAATTACCTCGAATGAACTACAGAACTAGGTTGGGTCTTTCAGCATGACAATGATCCCAAACACACTGTCCGGGCAACGAAGGAGTAGCTTCGTAAGAAGCATTTCAAGCTCCTGGAGTGGTCTAGCCAGTCTCCAGATCTCAACCCCATAGAAAATCTTTTGAAGTGAGTTGAAAGTCTGTGTTGCCCAGCAACAGCCCCAAAACATCACTGCTCTGGAGGAGATCTGCATGGAGGAATGGGCCAAAATACCAGCAACAGTGAGTGAAAACCTTGTGAAGACTTACAGAAAACGTTTGACCTCTGTCATTGCCAACAAAGGGTATATAACAAAGTATTGAGATAAACTTTTGTTATTGACCAAATACTTATTTTCCACCATAATTTACAAATAAATTCATAAAAAATTCTACAATGTGATTTTCTGGATTTTTTTTCTCATTTTGTCTGTCATAGTTGAAGTGTACCTATGATGAAAATTACAGGCCTCTCTCATCTTTTTAAGTGGGAGAACTTGCACATTTGGTGGCTGACTAAATACTTTTTTGCCCCACTGTATGTGTCAGCAGCAACCTTTGGAAAATACTCTGCATTATCGTCAAGAGCAGACTCGTACGTTTCCTCAGTGAAAACAATGTGCTGAATTCTATGGATTTTTCAACTACATTGAGCTGATTTCTGACTTGCTGTTCCTTACATCTACATTTACATTTAAGTCATTTAGCAGACGCTCTTATCCAGAGCGACTTACAAATTGGTTCCTCTTTTTCCGTAGTGTATTTCTGTATTGTTTTAGTGATTCACTAGGCATAGACTCAGGTTTGCTGGGTTTTCTCTGTTTTTGGTTTGACAGGTTTCTCAATTTCTTTCTCAGATTTTTGCCTTCATCACTTCTTTGTCATTGGTGTTCATTTTCTTTGGTTTTCGGTTTGACATTTTTAGATTTGACAGGGAAGCTGAGAGGTCAAATATACTGTTACGTTTTTCTACTGCCAAGTTTACACCTTCACTATTACAGTGAAACATTCTGTCCAGAAAATTGTCTAGAAGGGATTGAAATTGTTGTTGCCTAATAGTTTTTTGGTAGGTTTCCTAACTGAATTCATTCCATCTGTAGCATTTCTTAATGAATGTTACTCAGTTCCTTCGGCTTTGATGCCTCAGGTTTGAGTATTGCTCTGTTCAAGTAGACTGTGATTTTGCTGTGGTCAGTCAGTGGGCTGACTGTGAACACTCTGAGAGACTCTGGGTTGAGGTCAGTGGGCTGACTGTGAACACTCTGAGAGACTCTGGTTTGAGGTCTGAGAGACTCTGGGTTGAGGTCAGTGAGCTGACTGTGAACACTCTGAGAGACTCTGGGTTGAGGTCAGTGGGCTGACTGTGAACACTCTGAGAGACTCTGGGTTGAGGTCAGTGGGCTGACTGTGAACACTCTGAGAGACTCTGGGTTGAGGTCAGTGGGCTGACTGTGAACACTCTGAGAGACTCTGGTTTGAGGTCTGAGAGACTCTGGGTTGAGGTCAGTGAGCTGACTGTGAACACTCTGAGAGACTCTGGGTTGAGGTCAGTGGGCTGACTGTGAACACTCTGAGAGACTCTGGGTTGAGGTCAGTGGGCTGACTGTGAACACTCTGAGAGACTCTGGGTTGAGGTCAGTGGGCTGACTGTGAACACTCTGAGAGACTCTGGGTTGAGGTCAGTGGGCTGACTGTGAACACTCTGAGAGACTCTGGGTTGAGGTCAGTGGGCTGACTGTGAACACTCTGAGAGACTCTGGGTTGAGGTCAGTGGGCTGACTGTGAACACTCTGAGAGACTGGGTTGAGGTCAGTGGGCTGACTGTGAACGCTCTGAGAGACTCTGGGTTGAGATCAGTGAAAATGTAGTCTACAGTACTGCTGCCAAGAGATGAGCTATAGGTGTACCTACCATAGGAGTCCCCTCAAAGCCTAACGTTGACTATGTACATACCCAGCGTGCGACAGAGCTGCAGGAGTTGTGTTGGTTATGTTGTCATAGTTGGTTATGTTGTCATAGTTGGTTATGTTGTCATAGTTGGTTATGTTGTCATAGTTGGTTACGTTGTCATAGTTGGTTACGTTGTCATAGTTGGTTACGTTGTTGTAGTTGGTTATGTTGTCGTAGTTTGTTATGTTGTCATAGTTGGTTATGTTGTCATATTTGGTTACGTTGTCATAGTTGGTTATGTTGTCATAGTTGGTTATGTTGTCATAGTTGGTTATGTTGTCATAGTTGGTTATGTTGTCATAGTCGGTTGTTATGTTGTCATAGTTGGTTATGTTGTCATAGTTGGTTATGTTGTCATAGTTGGTTGTTATGTTGTCATAGTCGGTTGTTATGTTGTCATAGTTGGTTATGTTGTCATAGTCGGTTGTTATGTTGTCATAGTCGGTTGTTATGTTGTCATAGTTGGTTATGTTGTCATAGTTGGTTATGTTGTCATAGTTGGTTATGTTGTCATAGTTGGTTATGTTGTCATAGTTGGTTATGTTGTCATAGTTGGTTATGTTGTCATAGTTGGTTATGTTGTCATAGTTGGTTATGTTGTCATAGTTGGTTATGTTGTCATAGTTGGTTATGTTGTCATAGTCGGTTGTTATGTTGTCATAGTTGGTTATGTTGTCATAGTCGGTTGTTATGTTGTCATAGTCGGTTGTTATGTTGTCATAGTTGGTTATGTTGTCATAGTTGGTTATGTTGTCATAGTTGGTTATGTTGTCATAGTTGGTTATGTTGTCATAGTTGGTTATGTTGTCATAGTTGGTTATGTTGTCATAGTTGGTTATGTTGTCATAGTTGGTTATGTTGTCATAGTTGGTTATGTTGTCATAGTTGGTTATGTTGTCATAGTTGGTTATGTTGTCATAGTTGGTTGTTATGTTGTCATAGTTGGTTATGTTGTCATAGTCGGTTGTTATGTTGTCATAGTTGGTTATGTTGTCATAGTTGGTTATGTTGTCATAGTTGGTTATGTTGTCATAGTCGGTTGTTATGTTGTCATAGTTGGTTATGTTGTCATAGTTGGTTATGTTGTCATAGTTGGTTATGTTGTCATAGTTGGTTATGTTGTCATAGTTGGTTATGTTGTCATAGTTGGTTATGTTGTCATAGTTGGTTATGTTGTCATAGTTGGTTATGTTGTCATAGTTGGTTATGTTGTCATAGTTGGTTATGTTGTCATAGTTGGTTATGTTGTCATAGTCGGTTGTTATGTTGTCATAGTCGGTTGTTATGTTGTCATAGTCGGTTGTTATGTTGTCATAGTCGGTTGTTATGTTGTCATAGTTGGTTGTTATGTTGTCATAGTTGGTTATGTTGTCATAGTTGGTTATGTTGTCATAGTTGGTTATGTTGTCATAGTTGGTTATGTTGTCATAGTTGGTTATGTTGTCATAGTTGGTTATGTTGTCATAGTTGGTTATGTTGTCATAGTTGGTTATGTTGTCATAGTTGGTTATGTTGTCATAGTTGGTTATGTTGTCATAGTTGGTTATGTTGTCATAGTCGGTTGTTATGTTGTCATAGTTGGTTATGTTGTCATAGTCGGTTGTTATGTTGTCATAGTCGGTTGTTATGTTGTCATAGTTGGTTATGTTGTCATAGTTGGTTATGTTGTCATAGTAGTTGTTGGTTATGTTGTCATAGTTGGTTATGTTGTCATAGTTGGTTATGTTGTCATAGTCGGTTGTTATGTTGTCATAGTTGGTTATGTTGTCATAGTCGGTTGTTATGTTGTCATAGTCGGTTGTTATGTTGTCATAGTTGGTTATGTTGTCATAGTTGGTTATGTTGTCATAGTTGGTTATGTTGTCATAGTTGGTTATGTTGTCATAGTTGGTTATGTTGTCATAGTTGTTATGTTGTCATAGTCATAGGTTGTTATGTTGTCATAGTTGGTTATGTTGTCATAGTCGGTTGTTATGTTGTCATAGTTGGTTATGTTGTCATAGTTGGTTATGTTGTCATAGTTGGTTATGTTGTCATAGTTGGTTATGTTGTCATAGTTGGTTATGTTGTCATAGTTGGTTATGTTGTCATAGTTGGTTATGTTGTCATAGTTGGTTATGTTGTCATAGTTGGTTATGTTGTCATAGTCGGTTGTTATGTTGTCATAGTTGGTTATGTTGTCATAGTCGGTTGTTATGTTGTCATAGTTGGTTATGTTGTCATAGTTGGTTATGTTGTCATAGTTGGTTATGTTGTCATAGTCGGTTGTTATGTTGTCATAGTTGGTTATGTTGTCATAGTTGGTTATGTTGTCATAGTTGGTTATGTTGTCATAGTCGGTTGTTATGTTGTCATAGTCGGTTATGTTGTCATAGTCGGTTGTTATGTTGTCATAGTCGGTTGTTATGTTGTCATAGTCGGTTGTTATGTTGTCATAGTTGGTTATGTTGTCATAGTCGGTTGTTATGTTGTCATAGTTGGTTATGTTGTCATAGTTTGTTATGTTGTCATAGTCGGTTGTTATGTTGTCATAGTCGGTTGTTATGTTGTCATAGTCGGTTGTTATGTTGTCATAGTCGGTTGTTATGTTGTCATAGTCGGTTGTTATGTTGTCATAGTCGGTTGTTATGTTGTCATAGTCGGTTGTTATGTTGTCATAGTTGGTTACGTTGTCATAGTCGGTTGTTATGTTGTCATAGTCGGTTGTTATGTTGTCATAGTCGGTTGTTATGTTGTCATAGTCGGTTGTTATGTTGTCATAGTCGGTTGTTATGTTGTCATAGTCGGTTGTTATGTTGTCATAGTCGGTTGTTATGTTACATGTTATGACTGTTCTCTTGACACTGTCTTAGTGGTATTTAAACCTCTCTCCCGGGGATCCCCATCCGTTCTCATGTAGTTGAACTATTCCACATCTAGCACACCTGATTCAATGTGTCTGTAACGGTTGTCGTAGGTGGAAGAAGGTGAGGAGGTCATAGCGTGGTTGTTCATGTTGATTTAAGGCCCATAACTCACGCCCCGTTAAACTAAAACAGTTGTCATAAAAAAGGCAACTAAGGTGAATTAGACGTGACAGTGTCAACTAATCATCAAGCCCTTGATTATTACTGGAATCAGGTGAACTAGTTTAGTTCAAGCAAATTGTGAAATGTCTGGGGGGTGAAGGAGGTTAAAACACCATGTCTGGGGGGGTTGAAAACACTGCTTAAAAGGCAGAGTAGCACCTGTTTCTCATAGTTGGTTATGTTGTCATAGTTGGTTCCCATGACAAACTCTTACATCAATTAATTAATGAATTGATCATTATAATATTGTAATGTTGTTCTACAAGCTCTAACTTTGTAAACAATCGTTAGGTCAGCGTCATTGAATAAACGGTGACTGGAAAACAGTGTTTTCTAAGGGCTCCTCAGTGAATAAACGGTGAATGGAAAACAGTGTTTTCTAAGGGGCTCAGTGAATAAACGGTGAATGGAAAACAGTGTTTTCTATGTTGTCAGTGAATAGGTGAATGGAAAACAGTGTTGTCTAAGGGCTCCTCAGTGAATAAACGGTGTGGAAAACAGTGTTTTCTAAGGGCTCCTCAGTGAATTGAATGGAAAACAGTGTTTTCTAGGGGGTTAGTTGTCATAGTTGGTGAATGGAAAACAGTGTTTTCATAGTCGGTTCAGTGAATAAACGTGAATGGAAATACAGTGTTTTCTAGGTTATGTGTTAAACGGTGAATGGAAAACAGTGTTTTTGTATAGTTGTCAGTGAATAAACGGTGAATGGAAAACAGTGTTTTCTAAGGGGGCTCAGTTGTCATAAACGGTTGGTTATGTTTTCTAGGGGGCTCAGTGAATAAACGGTGAATGGAAATAGTTTTTCTAAGGTTAGTTGTCATAGTTGAATGGAAAACAGTGTTTTCTAGGGGGCTCAGTGAATAAACGGTTGGAAAATGTTTTCATAGTTGGTGAATAGTTGAATGTTGTCATAGTTGTTTTCTAAGGGGGCTAGTGTCATAGTTGGTTATGGTCATAGTTGTTTTCATGTTGTCATAAACGTTGGAAAACAGTGTTTTCAAGTTGGTTCAGTGAATTGTGGAAAACAGTAGTTTTTATGTTGTGAATAAACGGTGAATGGAAAACAGTGTTTTCTAAGGGCTCCTCAGTGAATAAACGGTGAATGGAAAACAGTGTTTTCTAAGGGCTCCTCAGTGAATAAACGGTGAATGGAAAACAGTGTTTTCTAAGGGTTAGTGAATAAACGGTGAATGGAAAACAGTGTTGTCTATAGTTGGTTAGTTGAATAAACGGTGAATGGAAAACAGTGTTTTCTAGGGGGCTCAGTGAATAAACGGTGAATGGAAAACAGTGTTTTCTAGGGGGCTCAGTGAATAAACGGTGAATGGAAAACAGTGTTTTCTAAGGGCTTAGTGTTGTGAATGGAAAACAGTGTTTTCTAGGTCGTCAGTGAATAAACGGTGAATGGAAAACAGTGTTTTCTGAGGGGGCTCAGTGAATAAACGGTGAATGGAAAACAGTGTTTTCTAAGGGGGCTCAGTGAATAAACGGGGAATGGAAAACAGTGTTTTCTAAGGGCTCCTCAGTGAATAAACGGTGAAGTATCCACACTTACTTTAGAGGGGTGTACTGTCGAGAAGCCCCGTATCCACACTTACTTTAGAGGGGTGGACTGTGGAGAAGCCCCGTATCCACACTTACTTTAGAGGGGTGGACTGTGGAGAAGCCCCGTATCCACACTTATTTAGAGGGGTGGACTGTGGAGAAGCCCCGTATCCACACTTGTTTAGAGGGGTTGTGGAGAAGCCCCGTATTGTTACTTTAGAGGGGTGGACTGTGGAGAGCCCCGTTCCACACTTACTTTAGAGGGGTGGGTGGTTAGAAGCCCATATCCACACTTACTTTAGAGGGGTGGGTGGTGGATGTTGCCCCGTATCCACACTTACTTTAGAGGGGTGGACTGTGGAGAAGCCCCGTATCCACACTTACTTTAGAGGGGTGGACTGTGGAGAAGCCCCGTATCCACACTTACTTTAGAGGGGTGGGCTGTGGAGAAGCCCCGTATCCACACTCACTTTAGAGGGGTGGACTGTGGAGAGCCCGGTTCCACACTTACTTTAGAGGGGTGGGCTGTGGAGAAGCCCCGTATCCACACTTACTTTAGAGGGGTGGACTGTGGAGAAGCCCCGTATCCACACTTACTTTAGAGGGGTGGACTGTGGAGAAGCCCCGTATCCACACTTACTTTAGAGGGGTGTGGTGGAGAAGCTGTTCCACACTTACTTTAGAGGGTGGACTGTGGAGAAGCCCCGTATCCACACTTACTTTAGAGGGGTGGGTGGTGGAGAAGCCCCGTATCCACACTTACTTTAGAGGGGTGGGTGGTGGAGAAGCCCCGTATCCACACTTACTTTAGAGGGGTGGACTGTGGAGAAGCCCCGTATCCACACTTACTTTAGAGGGGTGGACTGTGGAGAAGCCCCGTATCCACACTTACTTTAGAGGGGTGGGTGGTGGAGAAGCCCCGTATCCACACTTACTTTAGAGGGGTGGGTGGTGGAGAAGCCCCGTATCCACACTTACTTTAGAGGGGTGGGTGGTGGAGAAGCCCCGTATCCACACTTACTTTAGAGGGGTGGGTGGTGGAACTAAGCCCCGTGACACTTACTTTAGAGGGGTGGGTGGTGGAGAAGCCCCGTATCCACACTTACTTTAGATTATTGGGTGGGAAAGCCCCGTGAACTTAGTTTAGAGGGTGGGTGGTGGACCAAATTGTGAAATGTCTTTAGAGGGGTGGGTGGTGGAGAAGCCCCGTATCCACACTTACTTTAGAGGGGTGGGTGGTGGAAAGCCCCGTATCACACTTACTTTAAAGGGGTGGGTGGTGGACCCCGTATCCACACTTACTTTAGAGGGGTGGGTGGTGGAGAAGCCCCACATGACATCCACACTTACTTTAGAGGGGTGGGTGGTGGAGAAGCCCCGTATCACACTTACTTTAGAGGGGTGGGTGGTGGAGAAGCCCCGTATCCACACTTACTTTAGAGGTTGGGTGGTGGAGAAGCCCCGTATCCACACTTACTTTAGAGGGGTGGGTGGTGGAGAAGCCCCGTATCCACACTTACTTTAGAGGGTGGGTGGTGGAAACAGTGTTTACTTTAGAGGGGTGGGTGGTGGAGATATCCACACTTACTTTAGAGGGTGGGTGGTGGAAAGCAGTGTTTTCTTTAGAGGGGTGGGTGAATAAGCCCTGTGAATGGAAAACTTTAGTGGGGTTTGGAGAAGCCCCTCCACACTTACTTTAGAGGGGTGGGTGGTGGAAAGCCCCGTTCCACACTTACTTTAGAGGGGTGGGTGGTGGAATAAACGGTGGGTGGTGGAGCCCCGTATCCACACTTACTTTAGAGGGGTGGGTGGTGGAGAAGCCCCGTATCCACACTTACTTTAGAGGGGTGGGTGGTGGAGAAGCCCCGTATCCACACTTACTTTAGAGGGGTGGGTGGTGGAGAAGCCCCGTATCCACACTTACTTTAGAGGGGTGGGTGGTGGAGAAGCCCCGTATCCACACTTACTTTAGAGGGGTGGGTGGTGGAGAAGCCCCGTATCCACACTTACTTTAGAGGGGTGGGTGGTGGAGAAGCCCCGTATCCACACTTACTTTAGAGGGTGGGTGGTGGAGAAGCCCCGTATCCACACTTACTTTAGAGGGGTGGGTGGTGGAGAAGCCCCGTATCCACACTTACTTTAGAGGGGTGGGTGGTGGAGAAGCCCCGTATCCACACTTACTTTAGAGGGGTGGGTGGTGGAGAAGCCCCGTATCCACACTTACTTTAGAGGGGTGGGTGGTGGAGAAGCCCCGTATCCACACTTACTTTAGAGGGGTGGGTGGTGGAGAAGCCCCGTATCCACACTTACTTTAGAGGGGTGGGTGGTGGAGAAGCCCCGTATCCACACTTACTTTAGAGGGGTGGACTGTGGAGAAGCCCCGTATCCACACTTACTTTAGAGGGGTGGGTGGTGGAGAAGCCCCGTATCCACACTTACTTTAGAGGGGTGGGTGGTGGAGAAGCCCCGTATCCACACTTACTTTAGAGGGGTGGGTGGTGGAGAAGCCCCGTATCCACACTTACTTTAGAGGGGTGGGTGGTGGAGAAGCCCCGTATCCACACTTACTTTAGAGGGTGGGTGGTGGAGAAGCCCCGTATCCACACTTACTTTAGAGGGTGGGTGGTGGAGAAGCCCCGTATCCACACTTAATTTAGAGGGGTGGGTGGTGGAGAAGCCCCGTATCCACACTTACTTTAGAGGGGTGGGTGGTGGAGAAGCCCGTATCCACACTTACTTTAGAGGGTGGGTGGTGGAGAAGCCCCGTATCCACACTTACTTTAGAGGGGTGGGTGGTGGAGAAGCCCCGTATCCACACTTACTTTAGAGGGGTGGGTGGTGGAGAAGCCCCGTATCCACACTTACTTTAGAGGGGTGGGTGGTGGAGAAGCCCCGTATCCACACTTACTTTAGAGGGGTGGGTGGTGGAGAAGCCCCGTATCCACACTTACTTTAGAGGGTGGGTGGTGGAGAAGCCCCGTATCCACACTTACTTTAGAGGGTGGGTGGTGGAGAAGCCCCGTATCCACACTTACTTTAGAGGGGTGGGTGGTGGAGAAGCCCCGTATCCACACTTACTTTAGAGGGGTGGACTGGTGGAGAAGCCCCGTATCCACACTTACTTTAGAGGGTGGACTGGTGGAGAAGCCCCGTATCCACACTTACTTTAGAGGGGTGGGTGGTGGAGAAGCCCCGTATCCACACTTACTTTAGAGGGGTGGACTGTGGAGAAGCCCCGTATCCACACTTACTTTAGAGGGGTGGGTGGTGGAGAAGCCCCGTATCCACACTTACTTTAGAGGGGTGGGTGGTGGAGAAGCCCCGTATCCACACTTACTTTAGAGGGGTGGACTGTGGAGAAGCCCCGTATCCACACTTACTTTAGAGGGGTGGACTGTGGATTTTGGTCCATGGGGGAAAGGCAATTTTTAATTTTAGGAATAATGTGTTGTTGACGAGGGAACCAGCTAACGTTAGCTCATAGCTAGCTATTCTCATCCTACATCTCTGAATACATTTGTGCCTCTATCTATACTGCGTGGTAAAATATTTGAGCTGGATGTTGTTCTTGTACTGCGACATGTTGATACTGTAGCTCAGTTTGTCAATGGAATGGGCTAGTAAACAGCTCAAACCTAGCCAGTTAGACAGTGATAGCCGCAAGCCAAAAAAACAGGGAGAGCGAGAGGAGAGAATTCTCTTTCATCTTCTTCTGCCTTGATAATGTTCAGTCGAATATGTTTTTCAACATGTAATTGATGTATGTTGATTTTCATTCTATAAACATTGTAATTGTGTCAAAATGTTGTTAGTATTATAGGAAAAACACAAAACAGTTTTCCTAAGAGCAACTTGGTGAATAACAGCTCAGCCATGTACAGTAGACTACAGACGTAGACAATATGTTCCTCCATCATGTACAGTAGACTACAGACAACATGTTCCTCCATCATGTACAGTAGGACAACATGTTCCTCCATCATGTACAGTAGACTACAGACAGACAATATGTTCCTCCATCATGTACAGTAGACTACAGACAGACAATATGTTCCTCCATCATGTACAGTAGACTACAGACAGACAATATGTTCCTCCATCATGTACAGTAGACTACAGACAGACAATATGTTCCTCCATCATGTACAGTAGACTACAGACAACATGTTCCTCCATCATGTACAGTAGACTACAGACAGACAATATGTTCCTCCATCATGTACAGTAGACTACAGACAGACACTATGTTCCTCCATCATGTACAGTAGACTACAGACAGACAATATGTTCCTCCATCATGTACAGTAGACTACAGACAATATGTTCCTCCATCATGTACAGTAGACTACAGACAACATGTTCCTCCATCATGTACAGTAGACTACAGACAACATGTTCCTCCATCATGTACAGTAGACTACAGACAGACAATATGTTCCTCCATCATGTACAGTAGACTACAGACAGACAATATGTTCCTCCATCATGTACAGTAGACTACAGACAGACAATATGTTCCTCCATCATGTACAGTAGACTACAGACAGACAATATGTTCCTCCATCATGTACAGTAGACTACAGACAATATGTTCCTCCATCATGTACAGTAGACTACAGACAACATGTTCCTCCATCATGTACAGTAGACTACAGACAGACAATATGTTCCTCCATCATGTACAGTAGACTACAGACAATATGTTCCTCCATCATGTACAGTAGACTACAGACAACATGTTCCTCCATCATGTACAGTAGACTACAGACAGACAATATGTTCCTCCATCATGTACAGTAGACTACAGACAACATGTTCCTCCATCATGTACAGTAGACTACAGACAACATGTTCCTCCATCATGTACAGTAGACTACAGACAGACAATATGTTCCTCCATCATGTACAGTAGACTACAGACAATATGTTCCTCCATCATGTACAGTAGACTACAGACAGACAATATGTTCCTCCATCATGTACAGTAGACTACAGACAGACAACATGTTCCTCCATCATGTACAGTAGACTACAGACAGACAATATGTTCCTCCATCATGTACAGTAGACTACAGACAGACAATATGTTCCTCCATCATGTACAGTAGACTACAGACAGACAATATGTTCCTCCATCATGTACAGTAGACTACAGACAACATGTTCCTCCATCATGTACAGTAGACTACAGACAGACAATATGTTCCTCCATCATGTACAGTAGACTACAGACAGACAATATGTTCCTCCATCATGTACAGTAGACTACAGACAATATGTTCCTCCATCATGTACAGTAGACTACAGACAGACAATATGTTCCTCCATCATGTACAGTAGACTACAGACAGACAATATGTTCCTCCATCATGTACAGTAGACTACAGACAACATGTTCCTCCATCATGTACAGTAGACTACAGACAGACAATATGTTCCTCCATCATGTACAGTAGACTACAGACAATATGTTCCTCCATCATGTACAGTAGACTACAGACAGACAATATGTTCCTCCATCATGTACAGTAGACTACAGACAACATGTTCCTCCATCATGTACAGTAGACTACAGACAGACAATATGTTCCTCCATCATGTACAGTAGACTACAGACAGACAATATGTTCCTCCATCATGTACAGTAGACTACAGACAACATGTTCCTCCATCATGTACAGTAGACTACAGACAGACAATATGTTCCTCCATCATGTACAGTAGACTACAGACGTAGACAATATGTTCCTCCATCATGTACAGTAGACTACAGACAGACAATATGTTCCTCCATCATGTACAGTAGACTACAGACAGACAATATGTTCCTCCATCATGTACAGTAGACTACAGACAACATGTTCCTCCATCATGTACAGTAGACTACAGACAGACAATATGTTCCTCCATCATGTACAGTAGACTACAGACAGACAATATGTTCCTCCATCATGTACAGTAGACTACAGACAATATGTTCCTCCATCATGTACAGTAGACTACAGACAGACAATATGTTCCTCCATCATGTACAGTAGACTACAGACAATATGTTCCTCCATCATGTACAGTAGACTACAGACAGACAATATGTTCCTCCATCATGTACAGTAGACTACAGACAGACAATATGTTCCTCCATCATGTACAGTAGACTACAGACAGACAATATGTTCCTCCATCATGTACAGTAGACTACAGACAACATGTTCCTCCATCATGTACAGTAGACTACAGACAGACAATATGTTCCTCCATCATGTACAGTAGACTACAGACAATATGTTCCTCCATCATGTACAGTAGACTACAGACAACATGTTCCTCCATCATGTACAGTAGACTACAGACAATATGTTCCTCCATCATGTACAGTAGACTACAGACAACATGTTCCTCCATCATGTACAGTAGACTACAGACAGACAATATGTTCCTCCATCATGTACAGTAGACTACAGACAACATGTTCCTCCATCATGTACAGTAGACTACAGACAGACAATATGTTCCTCCATCATGTACAGTAGACTACAGACAGACAATATGTTCCTCCATCATGTACAGTAGACTACAGACAGACAATATGTTCCTCCATCATGTACAGTAGACTACAGACAATATGTTCCTCCATCATGTACAGTAGACTACAGACAGACAATATGTTCCTCCATCATGTACAGTAGACTACAGACAGACAATATGTTCCTCCATCATGTACAGTAGACTACAGACAATATGTTCCTCCATCATGTACAGTAGACTACAGACAATATGTTCCTCCATCATGTACAGTAGACTACAGACAATATGTTCCTCCATCATGTACAGTAGACTACAGACAGACAATATGTTCCTCCATCATGTACAGTAGACTACAGACAATATGTTCCTCCATCATGTACAGTAGACTACAGACAGACAATATGTTCCTCCATCATGTACAGTAGACTACAGACAACATGTTCCTCCATTATGTACAGTAGACTACAGACAATATGTTCCTCCATCATGTACAGTAGACTACAGACAATATGTTCCTCCATCATGTACAGTAGACTACAGACAATATGTTCCTCCATCATGTACAGTAGACTACAGACAGACAATATGTTCCTCCATCATGTACAGTAGACTACAGACAATATGTTCCTCCATCATGTACAGTAGACTACAGACAGACAATATGTTCCTCCATCATGTACAGTAGACTACAGACAATATGTTCCTCCATCATGTACAGTAGACTACAGACAGACAATATGTTCCTCCATCATGTACAGTAGACTACAGACAATATGTTCCTCCATCATGTACAGTAGACTACAGACAGACAATATGTTCCTCCATCATGTACAGTAGACTACAGACAGACAACATGTTCCTCCATCATGTACAGTACACTACAGACAGACAACATGTTCCTCCATCATGTACAGTAGACTACAGACAACATGTTCCTCCATTATGTACAGTAGACTACAGACAATATGTTCCTCCATCATGTACAGTAGACTACAGACAGACAATATGTTCCTCCATCATGTACAGTAGACTACAGACAACATGTTCCTCCATTATGTACAGTAGACTACAGACAATATGTTCCTCCATCATGTACAGTAGACTACAGACAACATGTTCCTCCATTATGTACAGTAGACTACAGACAATATGTTCCTCCATCATGTACAGTAGACTACAGACAGACAATATGTTCCTCCATCATGTACAGTAGACTACAGACAACATGTTCCTCCATCATGTACAGTAGACTACAGACAACATGTTCCTCCATCATGTACAGTAGACTACAGACAGACAATATGTTCCTCCATCATGTACAGTAGACTACAGACAGACAATATGTTCCTCCATCATGTACAGTAGACTACAGACAACATGTTCCTCCATCATGTACAGTAGACTACAGACAACATGTTCCTCCATCATGTACAGTAGACTACAGACAGACAATATGTTCCTCCATCATGTACAGTAGACTACAGACAGACAATATGTTCCTCCATCATGTACAGTAGACTACAGACAACATGTTCCTCCATCATGTACAGTAGACTACAGACAGACAATATGTTCCTCCATCATGTACAGTAGACTACAGACAACATGTTCCTCCATCATGTACAGTAGACTACAGACAGACAATATGTTCCTCCATCATGTACAGTAGACTACAGACAGACAATATGTTCCTCCGTCATGTACAGTAGACTACAGACAGACAATATGTTCCTCCATCATGTACAGTAGACTACAGACAACATGTTCCTCCATCATGTACAGTAGACTACAGACAGACAATATGTTCCTCCATCATGTACAGTAGACTACAGACAGACAATATGTTCCTCCATCATGTACAGTAGACTACAGACAGACAATATGTTCCTCCATCATGTACAGTAGACTACAGACAATATGTTCCTCCATCATGTACAGTAGACTACAGACAGACAATATGTTCCTCCATCATGTACAGTAGACTACAGACAGACAATATGTTCCTCCATCATGTACAGTAGACTACAGACAACATGTTCCTCCATCATGTACAGTAGACTACAGACAACATGTTCCTCCATCATGTACAGTAGACTACAGACAGACAATATGTTCCTCCATCATGTACAGTAGACTACAGACAGACAATATGTTCCTCCATCATGTACAGTAGACTACAGACAATATGTTCCTCCATCATGTACAGTAGACTACAGACAATATGTTCCTCCATCATGTACAGTAGACTACAGACAATATGTTCCTCCATCATGTACAGTAGACTACAGACAGACAATATGTTCCTCCATCATGTACAGTAGACTACAGACAGACAATATGTTCCTCCATCATGTACAGTAGACTACAGACAGACAATATGTTCCTCCATCATGTACAGTAGACTACAGACAACATGTTCCTCCATTATGTACAGTAGACTACAGACAATATGTTCCTCCATCATGTACAGTAGACTACAGACAATATGTTCCTCCATCATGTACAGTAGACTACAGACAATATGTTCCTCCATCATGTACAGTAGACTACAGACAGACAATATGTTCCTCCATCATGTACAGTAGACTACAGACAATATGTTCCTCCATCATGTACAGTAGACTACAGACAGACAATATGTTCCTCCATCATGTACAGTAGACTACAGACAATATGTTCCTCCATCATGTACAGTAGACTACAGACAGACAATATGTTCCTCCATCATGTACAGTAGACTACAGACAATATGTTCCTCCATCATGTACAGTAGACTACAGACAGACAATATGTTCCTCCATCATGTACAGTAGACTACAGACAGACAACATGTTCCTCCATCATGTACAGTACACTACAGACAGACAACATGTTCCTCCATCATGTACAGTAGACTACAGACAACATGTTCCTCCATTATGTACAGTAGACTACAGACAATATGTTCCTCCATCATGTACAGTAGACTACAGACAGACAATATGTTCCTCCATCATGTACAGTAGACTACAGACAACATGTTCCTCCATTATGTACAGTAGACTACAGACAATATGTTCCTCCATCATGTACAGTAGACTACAGACAACATGTTCCTCCATTATGTACAGTAGACTACAGACAATATGTTCCTCCATCATGTACAGTAGACTACAGACAGACAATATGTTCCTCCATCATGTACAGTAGACTACAGACAACATGTTCCTCCATCATGTACAGTAGACTACAGACAACATGTTCCTCCATCATGTACAGTAGACTACAGACAGACAATATGTTCCTCCATCATGTACAGTAGACTACAGACAGACAATATGTTCCTCCATCATGTACAGTAGACTACAGACAACATGTTCCTCCATCATGTACAGTAGACTACAGACAACATGTTCCTCCATCATGTACAGTAGACTACAGACAGACAATATGTTCCTCCATCATGTACAGTAGACTACAGACAGACAATATGTTCCTCCATCATGTACAGTAGACTACAGACAACATGTTCCTCCATCATGTACAGTAGACTACAGACAGACAATATGTTCCTCCATCATGTACAGTAGACTACAGACAACATGTTCCTCCATCATGTACAGTAGACTACAGACAGACAATATGTTCCTCCATCATGTACAGTAGACTACAGACAGACAATATGTTCCTCCATCATGTACAGTAGACTATAGACAGACAATATGTTCCTCCATCATGTACAGTAGACTACAGACAGACAATATGTTCCTCCATCATGTACAGTAGACTACAGACAGACAATATGTTCCTCCATCATGTACAGTAGACTACAGACAATATGTTCCTCCATCATGTACAGTAGACTATAGACAATATGTTCCTCCATCATGTACAGTAGACTACAGACAGACAATATGTTCCTCCATCATGTACAGTAGACTACAGACAGACAATATGTTCCTCCATCATGTACAGTAGACTACAGACAGACAATATGTTCCTCCATCATGTACAGTAGACTACAGACAGACAATATGTTCCTCCATCATGTACAGTAGACTACAGACAGACAATATGTTCCTCCATCATGTACAGTAGACTACAGACAGACAATATGTTCCTCCATCATGTACAGTAGACTACAGACAGACAATATGTTCCTCCATCATGTACAGTAGACTACAGACAGACAATATGTTCCTCCATCATGTACAGTAGACTACAGACAACATGTTCCTCCATCATGTACAGTAGACTACAGACAGACAATATGTTCCTCCATCATGTACAGTAGACTACAGACAGACAATATGTTCCTCCATCATGTACAGTAGACTACAGACAACATGTTCCTCCATCATGTACAGTAGACTACAGACAGACAATATGTTCCTCCATCATGTACAGTAGACTACAGACAACATGTTCCTCCATCATGTACAGTAGACTACAGACAGACAATATGTTCCTCCATCATGTACAGTAGACTACAGACAACATGTTCCTCCATCATGTACAGTAGACTACAGACAGACAATATGTTCCTCCATCATGTACAGTAGACTACAGACAGACAATATGTTCCTCCATCATGTACAGTAGACTACAGACAGACAATATGTTCCTCCATCATGTACAGTAGACTACAGACAATATGTTCCTCCATCATGTACAGTAGACTACAGACAGACAATATGTTCCTCCATCATGTACAGTAGACTACAGACAGACAATATGTTCCTCCATCATGTACAGTAGACTACAGACAACATGTTCCTCCATCATGTACAGTAGACTACAGACAGACAATATGTTCCTCCATCATGTACAGTAGACTACAGACAGACAATATGTTCCTCCATCATGTACAGTAGACTACAGACAGACAATATGTTCCTCCATCATGTACAGTAGACTACAGACAGACAACATGTTCCTCCATCATGTACAGTAGACTACAGACAATATGTTCCTCCATCATGACTACAGACAGACAATATGTTCCTCCATCATGTACAGTAGACTACAGACAGACAATATGTTCCTCCATCATGTACAGTAGACTACAGACAATATGTTCCTCCATCATGTACAGTAGACTACAGACAGACAATATGTTCCTCCATCATGTACAGTAGACTACAGACAACATGTTCCTCCATCATGTACAGTAGACTACAGACAACATGTTCCTCCATCATGTACAGTAGACTACAGACAATATGTTAGAGAGACAGAGTGGAGGGAGAGAGAGAGACAGATCGAGAGACAGAGGGGAGGGAGAGAGAGACAGATAGAGAGACAGAGGGGAGGGAGAGAGAGAGACAGATCGAGAGACAGAGGGGAGGGAGAGAGAGAGACAGATAGAGAGACAGAGGGGAGGGAGAGAGAGAGACAGATAGAGAGACAGAGGGGAGGGAGAGAGAGAGACAGAGAGAGAGAGAGACAGACAGAGGTGTAAAGCTATCAAGCAGCTCTCCAGGAACAGGGTTGGAGAGCCTCCTGCAACTCTAAAACTAAAGGCACACAGACCTCCAAGCCTACAAACTCTGCGAGCACTCAAAAATCCCAAAACTCTAAAGAACGACACTACTGCCCCCCCCTCCAGAGAGCATTGATGTCAACAACCACAAGGTCCATAAGGCCAACCTTCCACCCCCAGATAACACTGCTGAACGATCCTGCACTTTCAAACAGCCAAAATCCATTAACATTGCTAACCTTTACAAACCTTGTTAAAGCTACAAGCTCTCCCGCCCACCCTTATACTCAGAGCCTTCTAACCCAGGCAATCCTAATGGAAAACATCCAGACATTATTAACCTAAATAAACACATCACCCCACCTCTCACATACTTAGAGAGCTCTGGTGGATCCAGACTATCTGGTCGTCATCTACAGACGTCTCTAACCTTGCTAGCATCGCTGGCACCCACACACATCTACAGACGTCTCTAACCTTGCTAGCATCGCCGGCACCCACACACATCTACAGACGTCTCTAACCTTGCTAGCATCGCTGGCACCCACACACATCTACAGACGTCTCTAACCTTGCTAGCATCGCAGGCACCCACACACATCTACAGACGTCTCTAACCTTGCTAGCATCGCCGGCACCCACACACATCTACAGACGACTCTAACCTTGCTAGCATCGCCGGCACCCACACACATCTACAGACGTCTCTAACCTTGCTAGCATCGCCGGCACCCACACACATCTACAGACGTCTCTAACCTTGCTAGCATCGCCGGCACCCACACACATCTACAGACGTCTCTAACCTTGCTAGCATCGCTGGCACCCACACACATCTACAGACGTCTCTAACCTTGCTAGCATCGCTGGCACCCACACACATCTACAGACGTCTCTAACCTTGCTAGCATCGCCGGCACCCACACACATCTACAGACGTCTCTAACCTTGCTAGCATGGCTGGCACCCACACACATCTACAGACATCTCTAACCTTGCTAGCATCGCTGGCACCCACACACATCTACAGACGTCTCTAACCTTGCTAGCATCGCTGGCACCCACACACATCTACAGACGTCTCTAACCTTGCTAGCATCGCTGGCACCCACACACATCTACAGACGACTCTAACCTTGCTAGCATCGCTGGCACCCACACACATCTACAGACGTCTCTAACCTTGCTAGCATCGCTGGCACCCACACACATCTACAGACGTCTCTAACCTTGCTAGCATCGCTGGCACCCACACACATCTACAGACGTCTCTAACCTTGCTAGCATCGCTGGCACCCACACACATCTACAGACGTCTCTAACCTTGCTAGCATCGCTGGCACCCACACACATCTACAGACGTCTCTAAACTTGCTAGCATCGCTGGCACCCACACACATCTACAGTCGTCTCTAACCTTGCTAGCATCGCTGGCACCCACACACATCTACAGTCGTCTCTAACCTTGCTAGCATCGCTGGCACCCACACACATCTACAGACATCTCTAACCTTGCTAGCATCGCTGGCACCCACACACATCTACAGACGTCTCTAACCTTGCTAGGATCGCTGGCACCCACACACATCTACAGACGTCTCTAACCTTGCTAGCACCCACATATGGAGGGCAGCAGTGTGTGTGTGTGTGTGTGTGTGTGTGTGTGTGTGTGTGTGTGTGTGTGTGTGTGTGTGTGTGTGTGTGTGTGTGTGTGTGTGTGTGTGTGTGTGTGTGTGTGTGTGTGTGTGTGTGTGTGTGTGTGTGTGTGTGTGTGTCCTTGTCTGTGTGTGTGTCCTTGTCCGTGTCGTCTGTGTCTGTGTCTGTGTCTGTGTGTGTCTGTGTCTGTGTGTGTGTGTGTGTGTGTGTGTGTGTGTGTGTGTGTGTGTGTGTGTGTGTGTGTGTGTGTGTGTGTGTGTGTGTGTGTGTGTGTGTGTGTGTGATACATCAGGACCTTGTTAATTAACGATCGATAGAAGCCGTGCCTAAACACTATTCACTATAACGGTGTAGGTAGTCATTTGGGTCGTAACCATAACGACTTAGAAATAAAACAAACGCTGTTTCAATGTTTAATGTGTCGGCAGAGAAAAACATCGACGTGGAGGAGGATAAATCTCCTTCCTCACCTTTCCTCCTCTCCTCCTTTCCTCCTCTCCTCCTTTCATCCTTTCCTCCTCTCCTCCTCTCCTTGTTTCCACCTTTCCTCCTCTCCTCCTCTCCTTGTTTCCACCTTTCCTCCTCTCCTCCTCTCCTCCTCTCCTCCTTTCCTCCTCTCCTCCTCTCCTCTTTTCCACCTTTCCTCCTCTCTTCCTCTCCTCTCCTCCTCTCCTCCTCACCTCCTGTCCTCCTCTCCTCCTCTCCTTGTTTCCACCTCTCCTCCTCTCCTCCTTTCCTCCTCTCCTCCTCTCCTTGTTTCCACCTTTCCTCCTCTCCTCGTTTACTCCTCTCAGCCTCTCTTCCTCTCCTCCTCTCCTCCTTTCATTCTCTCCTCTCCTCCTTCCCTCCTCTCCTCCTCTCGTTTCCTCCTCACCTCCTCTCCTCGTTTCCTCCGTCCTTAAATATATATATATATATATATAGCCTACACTATCTTGTTCTGAATGTCTAACGTGTGAAGGGTGTGGCTTTTTGACAACGATCAAGAACAGATTTGACAGCAAGTTACCCATCTCTCTCTCTCCCTCTCTCTCTCTCTCCCACTCCCTCTCTCTCTCTCCCTCTCTCTCTCTCTCTCTCTCTCTCCCACTCCCTCTCTCTCCCCCTCTCTCTCTCTCTCCCACTCCCTCCCTCTCCCTCTCTCTCTCACTCCCTCTCTCTCTCTCTCCCACCCCTCCTCTTTCTCTCTCCATTCCCCTCTCTCTCTCTCTCTCTCTCTCTCTCTCTCTCTCTCTCTCTCTCTCTCTCTCTCTCTCTCCCTCTCTCACCCCCTCTCTCTCTCTGTCTCCTCTTTCTCTCTCTCTCTCTCTCTCTCTCTCTCTCTCTCTCTCTCTCTCTCTCTCTCTCTCTCTCTCTCTCTCTCTCTCTCTCTCTCTCTCTCTCTCTCTCTCTCTCTCTCTCTCTCTGTCTCTCTCTCCTGTCTCTCTCTCTCTCTCTCTCCCTGTCTCTCTCTCCCTGTCTCTCTCTCTCTCTCTCTCTCTCTCTCTCTCTCTCTCTCTCTCTCTCTCTCTCTCTCTCTCTCTGTCTCTCTCTGTCTCTCTCTGTCTCTCTCTGTCTGTCTCTCTCTCTCTCTCTCTCTCTCTCTCTCTCTCTCTCTCTCTCTCTCTCTCTCTCTCATATTTTTTTTACCTTTATTTAACTAGGGAAGTCAGTTATGAACAAATTCTTACTTACAATGACGTCTGTTTAACTGCCTTGTTCAGGGCAGAACAACAGATTTGTACTCAGGGGATTTGATCTTGCAACCTACCAGTTACTAGTCCAACGTCCTAACCACTAGGCCCATATTAAGTCTATATACAGTGTTGTAACGATGTGAAAATAGTTAAAGTACAAAAGGGAAAATAAATAAACATAAATTCCCTTTTCTCATAATATACATATATATACAGTGTTGTGACGATGTACAAGTGGTTAAGGGTATACAAGATAAAATATGATATAATAATATAATATAATATAAAAATTCTCGTGGCAACAGGTCACACATCTTGCTGCTGTGATGTCACACTGTGGAATTCTCTCATTGTCATCTCTCTCCATCTCTCCGCCCCACCTGTCAGCCCCATCTCTCTCCATCTCTCAGCCTCATCTCTCTCCATCTCTCAGCCCCATCTCTCCATCTCTCAGCCCCACCTGTCAGCCCCATCTCTCTCCATCTCTCCTTCTCTAAGCCTCCTCTCTCTCCATCTCTCAGCCCCATCTCTCCATCTCTCAGCCCCACCTGTCAGCCTCCTCTCTCTCCATCTCTCCTTCTCTAAGCCTCATCTCTCTCCATCTCTCCATCTCTCAGCCTCCTCTCTCTCCATCTCTCCTTCTCTAAGCCTCATCTCTCTCCATCTCTCCATCTCTCAGCCTCATCTCTCTCCATCTCTCAGCCCCACCTGTCAGACCCATCTCTCTCCATCTCTCCTTCTCTCATTGTCATCTCTCTCCATCTCTCAGCCTCATCTCTCTCCATCTCTCAGCCCCACCTGTCAGCCCCATCTCTCTCCATCTCTCAGCCCCACCTGTCAGCCCCATCTCTCTCCATCTCTCAGCCCCACCTGTCAGCCCCATCTCTCTCCATCTCTCCTTCTCTAAGCCTCCTCTCTCTCCATCTCTCAGCCCCACCTGTCAGCCCCATCTTTCTCCATCTCAGCCTCATCTCTCTCATCTCTCAGCCCCATCTCTCCATCGCTCAGCCCCACCTGTCAGCCCCATCTCTCTCCATCTGTCAACAAATGGTGTTTGTTCTTCACTGGTTGCCCTTTACTCATGGCAACAGGTCACAAATCTTGCTGCTGTGATGGCACACTGTGGAATTTCACCCAGTAGATATGAGAGTTTATCAAAATTGGATTTGTTTTCTAATTCTTTATGGATCTTTGTAATCTGAGGGAAATATGTCTCTCTGATATGGTCATACATTGGACAGGAGGTTAGGAAGTGCAGCTCAGTTTCCACCTCATTTTGTGGGCAGTGAGCACATAGCCTGTCTTCTCTTGAGAGCCATGTCTGCCTACGGCGGCCTTTCTCAATAGCAAGGCTATGCTCACTGAGTCTGTACGTAGTCAAAGCTTTCCTTAATTTTGGGTCAGTCACAGTGGTCAGGTATTCTGCCACTGTGTACTCTCTGTTTAGGGCCAAATAGCATTCTAGTTTGCTCTGTTTTTTTGTTAATTCTTTCCAATGTGTCAAGTAATTATCTTTTTGTTTTCTCATGATTTGGTTGGGTCTAATTGTGCTGCTGTCCTGTGGTTCTGTGGGGTGTGTTTGTGTTTGTGAACAGAGCCCCAGGACCAGCTTGCTTAGGGGACTCTTCTCCAGGTTCATCTCTTTGTAGGTGATGGCTTTGTTATGGAAGGTTTTGAGAATCGCTTCCTTTTAAGTGGTTGTAGAATTTAATGTCTCTTTTCTGGATTGTGATAATTAGTGGGTATCGGCCTAATTCTGCTCTGCATGCATTATTTGGTGTTTACGTTGTACACGGAGGATATTTTTGCAGAATTCTGCATGCAGAGTCTCAATTTGGTGTTTGTCCCATTTTGTGAAGTCTTGGTTGGTGAGCGGACCCCATACCTCACAACCATAAAGGGCAATGGGCTCTATGACTGATTCAAGTATTTTTAGCCAAATCCTAATTGGTATGTTGAAATGTAGGTGCCTCTCTCACTCTCTCTGCCATTTCATTCAATTCATCTCCAACTCAGCTTCTCCTCTGGGAACAAAAGGTTATGATTCACCATAAGATGGTTGACATGACAGTTTATTATAGAGTGTACACACACACACACACACACACACACACACACACACACACACACACACACACACACACACACACACACACACACACACACACACACACACACACACACACACACACACACACACACACACACACACACACACACACACACACACACACAGAGAGAGAGACCTGCCGATAAGAATAGAGAAAGAGAAGCAGGACCAGGGATGAAGACAAGACATAGAATTATCCAAAGTGTGAAATTCCTGTAATTTGAATTTGAGGTTGTGTGTGTGTGTGTGTGGGTGGGTTTGTATGTGTGTGTGTGCGTGCATGAATGTGTGTATGTGTGTGTGTGTCGTTGAGATTCACTGAGTGGGCTGAGATTTCTCGCACCATTCCCAGATGTTTCCCTAAAGCTCATATCATACTATTCTAGCAGAAAAAGGGACACATATCTTCCCCTCTATCCTTCTATCCCTCTCCTCTGTCTTCTCCCCCTTCCTCCCTCTTTCCTTCTATCCTTCTATCCCTCTCCTCTGTCTTCTCCCCCTTCCTCCCTCTTTCCTTCTATCCTTCTATCCCTCTCCTCTGTCTTCTCCCCCTTCCTCCTTCTATCCTTCTATCCCTCTATCCTTCCTCCCTCTATCCTTCTATCCCTCTATCCCTCTATCCTTCTATCCTTCTATCCTTCTATCCTTCCTCCCTCTATCCTTCTATCCCTCTAACCCTCTATCCCTCTATCCTTCTATCCTTCTATCCCTTTACCCTTCTATCCCTCTATCCTTCCTCCCTCTATCCTTCTATCCTTCTATCCCTCTATCCTTCTATCCCTCTATCCTTCTATCCTTCTATCCTTCTATCCTTCTATCCTTCCTCCCTCTATCCTTCTATCCCTCTATCCCTCTATCCTCTATCCTTCCTCCCTCTATCCTTCTATCCTTCTATCCCTCTATCCTTCTATCCCTCTATCCTTCTATCCTTCTATCCTTCTATCCCTCTATCCTTCTATCCCTCTATCCTTCTATCCTTCTATCCTTCTATCCCTCTATCCTTCTATCCTTCTATCCTTCTATCCTTCTATCCCTCTATCCTTCTATCCTCTATCCCTCTATCCCTCTATCCTTCTATCCCTCTATCCTTCTATCCTTCTATCCCTCTATCCCTCTATCCCTCTACCCCTCTATCCCTCTATCCTTCTATCCTTCTATCCCTCTATCCTTCTATCCTTCTATCCCTCTATCCTTCTATCCCTCTATCCTTCTATCCTTCTATCCTTCTATCCCTCTATCCCTCTATCCCTCTATCCCTCTATCCCTCTATCCTTCTATCCCTCTATCCTTCTATCCCTCTATCCCTCTATCCCTCTATCCCTCTATCCTTCTATCCCTCTATCCTTCTATCCTTCTATCCCTCTATCCCTCTATCCCTCTATCCTTCTATCCTTCTATCCTTCTATCCTTCTATCCTTCTATCCCTCTATCCTTCTATCCTTCTATCCCTCTATCCTTCCTCCTTCTATCCTTCTATCCCTCTATCCTTCTATCCTTCTATCCTTCTATCCTTCTATCCTTCTCTATCCTTCTATCATTCTATCCTTCTATCCTTCTATCCTTCTATCCTTCTATCCTTCTATCCCTCTATCCTTCTATCCTTCTATCCTTCTATCCTTCTATCCCTCTATCCTTCTATCTATCCTTCTATCCTTCTATCCCTCTATCCTTCTATCCTTCTATCCTTCTATCCTTCTATCCCTCTATCCTTCTATCCTTCTATCCTTCTATCCTTCTATCCTTCTATCCTTCCTCCTTCTATCCTTCTATCCTTGTATCCTTCTATCCTTCTATCCTTCTATCCTTCCTCCTTCTATCCTTCTATCCCTATATCCTTCCTCCTTCTATCCTTCTATCCTTCCTCCCTCTATCCTTCTATCCCTCTATCCTTCCTCCTTCTATCCTTCTATCCTTCCTCCCTCTATCCTTCCTCCTTCTATCCTTCTATCCTTCTATCCCTCTATCCTTCTATCCTTCTATCCTTCTATCCCTCTATCCTTCTATCCTTCCTCCTTCTATCCTTCTATCCTTCTATCCTTCCATCCCTCTATCCTTCTATCCTTCTATCCTTCTATCCTTCCTCCTCTATCCTTCCTCCTTCTATCCTTCTATCCTTCTATCCTTCTATCCTTCTATCCTTCTATCCTCTATCCTTCTATCCTTCTATCCTCTATCCTTCTATCCTTCTATCCCTCTATCCTTCTATCCTTCCTCCTTCTATCCTTCTATCCTTCTATCCTTCTATCCCTCTATCCTTCCTCCTTCTATCCTTCTATCCTTCCTCCCTCTATCCTTCCTCCTTCTATCCTTCTATCCTTCTATCCCTCTATCCTTCTATCCTTCTATCCTTCTATCCCTCTATCCTTCTATCCCTCTATCCCTCTATCCTTCCTCCTTCTATCCTTCTATCCTTCCTCCCTCTATCCTTCCTCCTTCTATCCTTCTATCCTTCTATCCCTCTATCCCTCTATCCTTCTATCCTTCTATCCTTCTATCCTTCCTCCCTCTATCCTTCTATCCCTCTAACCCTCTATCCCTCTATCCTTCTATCCTTCTATCCCTTTACCCTTCTATCCCTCTATCCTTCCTCCCTCTATCCTTCTATCCTTCTATCCCTCTATCCTTCTATCCCTCTATCCTTCTATCCTTCTATCCTTCTATCCTTCTATCCTTCCTCCCTCTATCCTTCTATCCCTCTATCCCTCTATCACTCTATCCTTCCTCCCTCTATCCTTCTATCATTCTATCCCTCTATCCTTCTATCCTTATCCTTCTATCCTTCTATCCTTCTATCCCTCTATCCTTCTATCCCTCTATCCTTCTATCCTTCTATCCTTCTATCCCTCTATCCTTCTATCCTTCTATCCTTCTATCCTTCTATCCCTCTATCCTTCTATCCCTCTATCCCTCTATCCTTCTATCCTTCCTATCCTTCTATCCCTCTATCCCTCTATCCCTCTACCCTCTATCCTTCTATCCTTCTATCCTTCTATCCCTCTATCCTTCTATCCTTCTATCCCTCTATCCTTCTATCCCTCTATCCCTCTATCCTTCTATCCTTCTATCCCTCTATCCCTCTATCCCTCTATCCCTCTATCCCTCTATCCCTCTATCCTTCTATCCCTCTATCCTTCTATCCCTCTATCCCTCTATCCCTCTATCCCTCTATCCCTCTATCCCTCTATCCTTCTATCCCTCTATCCTTCTATCCTTCTATCCCTCTATCCCTCTATCCTTCTATCCTTCTACCCTTCTATCCTTCTATCCTTCTATCCCTCTATCCTTCTATCCTTCTATCCCTCTATCCTTCCTCCTTCTATCCTTCTATCCCTCTATCCTTCTATCCTTCTATCCTTCTATCCTTCTATCCCTCTATCCTTCTATCCTTCTATCATTCTATCCCTCTATCCTTCTATCCCTCTATCCTTCTATCCCTCTATCCTTCTATCCTTCTATCCTTCTATCCTTCTATCCCTCTATCCTTCTATCCTTCTATCCTTCTATCCTTCTATCCCTCTATCCTTCTATCCTTCTATCCTTCTATCCTTCTATCCCTCTATCCTTCCTCCTTCTATCCTTCTATCCTTCTATCCTTCTATCCTTCCTCCTTCTATCCTTCTATCCTTGTATCCTTCTATCCTTGTATCCTTCTATCCTTCCTCCTTCTATCCTTCTATCCCTATATCCTTCCTCCTTCTATCCTTCTATCCTTCCTCCCTCTATCCTTCTATCCCTCTATCCTTCCTCCTTCTATCCTTCTATCCTTCCTCCCTCTATCCTTCCTCCTTCTATCCTTCTATCCTTCTATCCCTCTATCCTTCTATCCTTCTATCCTTCTATCCCTCTATCCTTCTATCCTTCCTCCTTCTATCCTTCTATCCTTCTATCCTTCTATCCCTCTATCCTTCCTCCTTCTATCCTTCTATCCTTCCTCCCTCTATCCTTCCTCCTTCTATCCTTCTATCCCTCTATCCTTCTATCCTTCTATCCTTCTATCCCTCTATCCTTCTATCCTTCTATCCCTCTATCCTTCTATCCTTCTATCCCTCTATCCTTCTATCCTTCCTCCTTCTATCCTTCTATCCTTCTATCCTTCTATCCCTCTATCCTTCTCCTATCCTTCTATCCTTCTCCCTCTATCCTTCCTCCTTCTATCCTTCTATCCTTCTATCCCCTCTATCCTTCTATCCTTCTATCCTTCTATCCTTCTATCCCTCTATCCCTCTATCCCTCTATCCTCTATCCTTCTATCCTTCTATCCTTCCTCCCCTCTATCCTTCTATCCTTCTATCCTTCTATCCCTCTATCCTCTATCCTTCTATCCTTCTATCCTCTATCCTCTATCCTTCTATCCTTCTATCCTTCTATCCTTCTATCCCTCTATCCTTCTATCCTTCTATCCTTCTATCCTCTATCCTCTCCTTCTATCCTTCTATCCTTCTATCCTTCTATCCTTCTATCCTTCTATCCTTCCTCCTTCTATCCTTCTATCCTTCTATCCTTCCTCCCTCTATCCTTCTATCCTTCTATCCTTCTATCCTTCTATCCCTCTATCCTTCTATCCTTCTATCCTTCTATCCTTCTATCCTTCTATCCTTCTATCCCTCTATCCTTCTATCCTTCTATCCCTCTATCCTTCCTCCCTCTATCCTTCCTCCTTCTATCCTTCTATCCTTCTATCCTTCTATCCTTCTATCCTTCTCTATCCTTCTATCCCTATCCTTCTATCCCTCTATCCTTCTATCCTTCTATCCTTCTATCCTTCTATCCTCTATCCTCTATCTATCCCTCTATCCCTCTATCCTTCTATCCTTCTATCCTCTATCCTTCTATCCTTCTATCCTTCTATCCTTCTCCCTCTATCCTTCTATCCCTCTATCCTTCTATCCTTCTATCCCTCTATCTTCTATCCCTCTATCCTTCTATCCTTCTATCCCTCTATCCTTCTATCCTCTATCCTTCTATCCTTCTATCCTTCTATCCTTCTATCCCTCTATCCTCTATCCTTCTATCCTCTATCCTTCTATCCTTCTCTATCCTTCTATCCCTCTATCCTTCTATCCTTCTATCCTTCTATCCTTCTATCCTTCTATCCTTCTATCCTCTATCCTTCTATCCTTCTATCCTTCTATCCTTCTATCCTTCTATCCTTCTATCCCTCTATCCTTCTATCCTATCCTCTATCCTTCTATCCTTCTATCCTTCTATCCTTCTATCCTTCTATCCTTCTATCCTTCTATCCTCTATCCTTCTATCCTTCTATCCTTCTATCCTTCTATCCTTCTATCCTTCTATCCTTCTATCCTTCTCTATCCTTCTATCCTCTATCCTTCTATCCTTCTATCCTTCTATCCTTCTATCCTTCTATCCTTCCTCCTTCTATCCTTCTATCCTTGTATCCTTCTATCCTTCTATCCTTCTATCCCTCTATCCTTCTCCCTATCCTTCTCCTTCTATCCTTCTATCCTTCCTCCTCTATCCTTCTATCCCTCTATCCTTCCTCCTTCTATCCTTCTATCCTTCTCCCTCTATCCTTCCTCCTTCTATCCTTCTATCCTTCTATCCCTCTATCCTTCTATCCTTCTCTATCCTTCTATCCCTCTATCCTTCTATCCTTCTATCCTTCTATCCTTCTATCCTTCTATCCTTCTATCCTCTATCCTTCTCCTTCTATCCTTCTATCCTTCCTCCCTCTATCCTTCCTCCTTCTATCCTTCTATCCCTCTATCCTTCTATCCTTCTATCCTTCTATCCCTCTATCCTTCTATCCTTCTATCCCTCTATCCTTCTATCCTTCTATCCCTCTATCCTTCTATCCTTCCTCCTTCTATCCTTCTATCCTTCTATCCTTCTATCCCTCTATCCTTCCTCCTTCTATCCTTCTATCCTTCCTCCCTCTATCCTTCCTCCTTCTATCCTTCTATCCTTCTATCCCTCTATCCTTCTATCCTTCTATCCTTCTATCCCTCTATCCTTCTATCCCTCTATCCCTCTATCCTTCCTCCTTCTATCCTTCTATCCTTCCTCCCTCTATCCTTCCTCCTTCTATCCTTCTATCCTTCTATCCCTCTATCCTTCTATCCTTCTATCCTTCTATCCCTCTATCCTTCTATCCCTCTATCCTTCTATCCTTCTATCCTTCTATCCCTCTATCCTTCTATCCTTCTATCCTTCTATCCTTCTATCCCTCTATCCTTCTATCCTTCTATCCTTCTATCCTTCTATCCTTCTATCCTTCTATCCTTCTATCCTTCTATCCTTCTATCCTTCCTCCCTCTATCCTTCTATCCTTCTATCCTTCTATCCTTCTATCCCTCTATCCTTCTATCCTTCTATCCTTCTATCTATCCTTCTATCCCTTATCTATCCTTCTCCTTCTATCCTTCTATCCTTCCTCCCTATCCTTCCTCCTTCTATCCTTCTATCCTTCTATCCCTCTATCCTTCTATCCTTCTATCCTTCTATCCTCTATCCTATCCCTCTATCCTTCTATCCTTCTATCCTTCTATCCTTCTATCCCTCTATCCCTCTATCCCTCTATCCTTCTATCCCTCTATCCTTCTATCCTTCTATCCTTCTATCCTTCTATCCCTCTATCCCTCTATCCTTCTATCCCTCTATCCTTCTATCCCTTATCCTATCCTTCTATCCTTCTATCCTCTATCCTATCCTTCTATCCCTCTATCCTTCTATCCTTCTATCCTTCTATCCTCTATCCTCTATCCTATCCTTCTATCCTTCTATCCTTCTATCCTTCTATCCCTCTATCCTTCTATCCTCTATCCTTCTATCCTTCTATCCTTCTATCCTTCTATCCCTCTATCCTTCTATCCTTCTATCCTTCTATCCCTCTATCCTTCTATCCTTCTATCCTTCTATCCTTCTATCCTTCTATCCCTCTATCCTTCTATCCTTCTATCCCTCTATCCCTCTATCCCTCTATCCTTCTATCCTTCTATCCCTCTATCCTTCTATCCTTCTATCCTCTATCCTTCTATCCTTCTATCCTTCTATCCCTATCTCCTATCCTTCTATCCTTCTATCCCTCTATCCCTCTATCCTTCTATCCTTCTATCCCTCTATCCTTCTATCCTTCTATCCTTCTATCCTTCTATCCTTCTATCCTTCTATCCCTCTATCCTTCTATCCTTCTATCCTCTATCCTTCTATCCTTCTATCCTTCTATCCTTCTATCCTTCTATCCTCTATCCTTCTATCCCTATCCCTCTATCCCTCTATCCTTCTATCCTTCTATCCTTCTATCCTTCTATCCTTCTATCCTTCTATCCTTCTATCCTTCTATCCTTCTATCCTTCTATCCCTCTATCCCTCTATCCTTCTATCCTTCTATCCTCTATCCTTCTATCCTTCTATCCTTCTATCCTTCTATCCTTCTATCCTTCTATCCTTCCTTCTATCCTTCTATCCTTCTATCCTTCTATCCTTCTATCCCTCTATCCCTCTATCCTCTATCCTTCTATCCCTCTATCCCTCTATCCCTCTCTATCCTTCTATCCTTCTATCCTTCTATCCTTCTATCCTTCTATCCTCTATCCCTCTATCCCTCTATCCTTCTATCCTTCTATCCCTCTATCCCTCTCCTTCTATCCTTCTATCCTTCTATCCTTCTATCCTTCTATCCCTCTATCCCTCTATCCTTCTATCCTTCTATCCTTCTATCCTTCTATCCCTCTATCCCTCTATCCCTCTATCCTTCTATCCTTCTATCCCTCTATCCTTCTATCCTTCTATCCCTCTATCCTTCTATCCCTCTATCCTTCTATCCTATCCCTCTATCCCTCTATCCCTCTATCCCTCTATCCTTCTATCCTTCTATCCTTCTATCCCTCTATCCCTCTATCCCTCTATCCCTCTATCCTTCTATCCCTCTATCCTTCTATCCTTCTATCCTTCTATCCTTCTATCCCTCTATCCCTCTATCCCTCTATCCCTCTATCCTTCTATCCTTCTATCCTTCTATCCCTCTATCCCTCTATCCCTCTATCCTTCTATCCTTCTATCCTTCTATCCTTCTATCCCTCTATCCTTCTATCCTTCTATCCTTCTATCCTTCTATCCTTCTATCCCTCTATCCTTCTATCCTTCTATCCTTCTATCCTTCTATCCTCTATCCTTCTATCCTTCTATCCTCTCCTATCCTTCTATCCTTCTATCCTTCTATCCTTCTATCCTATCCTTCTATCCCTCTATCCCTCTATCCTTCTATCCTTCTATCCTCTATCCCTCTATCCCTCTATCCCCTTCTATCCTTCTATCCTTCTATCCTTCTATCCCTCTATCCTTCTATCCCTCTATCCTTCTATCCTTCTATCCTTCTATCCTTCTATCCTTCTATCCTCTATCCTTCTATCCTTCTATCCTTCCTATCCTCTATCCTTCTATCCTTCTATCCTCTATCCCTCTATCCCTCTATCCTTCTATCCTTCTATCCTTCTATCCTCTATCCCTCTATCCCTCTATCCCTCTATCCTTCTATCCTTCTATCCCTCTATCCTTCTCCCTCTATCCCTCTATCCTTCTATCCTTCTATCCTTCTATCCCTCTATCCCTCTATCTATCCTTCTATCCTTCTATCCTTCTATCCCTCTATCCTTCTATCCCTCTATCCTTCTATCCTTCTATCCTTCTATCCTTCTATCCTTCTATCCTTCTATCCTTCTATCCTTCTATCCTTCTATCCTTCTCCCTCTATCCTTCTATCCTTCTATCCTTCTATCCTTCTATCCTTCTATCCTTCTATCCCTCTATCCTTCTATCCTTCTATCCCTCTATCCTTCTATCCTTCTATCCCTCTATCCCTCTATCCTTCTATCCTTCTATCCTTCTATCCTTCTATCCTTCTATCCCTCTATCCTTCTATCCCTCTATCCTTCTATCCTTCTATCCCTCTATCCTTCTATCCTTCTATCCTTCTATCCTTCTATCCTTCTATCCTTCTATCCTTCTATCCCTCTATCCTTCTATCCCTCTATCCTTCTATCCTTCTATCCCTCTATCCTTCTATCCTTCTATCCCTCTATCCTTCCTCCTTCTATCCTTCTATCCTTCTATCCTTCTATCCCTCTATCCTTCTATCCCTCTATCCTTCTATCCTTCTATCCCTCTATCCTTCTATCCCTCTATCCTTCTATCCCTCTATCCTTCTATCCTCTATCCTTCTATCCTTCTATCCTTCTATCCCTCTATCCTTCTATCCTTCTATCCCTCTATCCTTCCTCCTCTATCCTTCTATCCTATCCTTCTATCCCTCTATCCTTCTATCCCTCTATCCTTCTATCCTTCTATCCTTCTATCCTTCTATCCCTCTATCCTCTATCCTTCTATCCTTCTATCCTTCTATCCTTCTATCCTTCTATCCCTCTATCCTTCTATCCCTCTATCCTTCTATCCTTCTATCCTTCTATCCTTCTATCCTCCTCTATCCTTCTATCCTTCTATCCCTCTATCCTTCTATCCTTCTATCCCTCTATCCTTCTATCCTTCTATCCTTCTATCCTTCTATCCTTCTATCCTTCTATCCCTCTATCCTTCTATCCCTCTATCCTTCTATCCTTCTATCCCTCTATCCTTCTATCCTTCTATCCCTCTATCCTTCCTCCTTCTATCCTTCTATCCTTCTATCCCTCTATCCTTCTATCCCTCTATCCCTCTATCCTTCTATCCTTCTATCCCTCTATCCTTCTATCCTTCTATCCTTCTATCCTTCTATCCCTCTATCCTTCTATCCTTCTATCCCTCTATCCTTCTATCCTTCTATCCTTCTATCCCTCTATCCTTCTATCCTTCTATCCTTCTATCCCTCTATCCTTCTATCCTTCTATCCCTCTATCCTTCTATCCTTCTATCCTTCTATCCTTCTATCCTTCTATCCTTCTATCCTTCTATCCCTCTATCCCTCTATCCTTCTATCCTTCTATCCCTCTATCCCTCTATCCTTCTATCCTTCTATCCCTCTATCCTTCTATCCTTCTATCCCTCTATCCTTCCTCCTTCTATCCCTCTATCCCTCTATCCTTCTATCCGTCTATCCCTCTATCCTTCTATCCTTCTATCCCTCTATCCTTCCTCCTTCTATCCTTCTATCCTTCTATCCTTCTATCCCTCTATCCTTCTATCCCTCTATCCTTCTATCCTTCTATCCCTCTATCCTTCTATCCTTCTATCCCTCTATCCTTCTATCCTTCTATCCCTCTATCCTTCTATCCTTCTATCCTTCTATCCCTCTATCCCTCTATCCTTCTATCCTTCTATCCTTCTATCCCTCTATCCTTCTATCCTTCTATCCTTCTATCCCTCTATCCTTCTATCCTTCTATCCTTCTATCCTTCTATCCTTCTATCCTTCTATCCTTCTATCCTTCTATCCTTCTATCCCTCTATCCTTCTATCCTTCTATCCCTCTATCCTTCTATCCTTCTATCCTTCTATCCTTCTATCCTTCTATCCTTCTATCCCTCTATCCTTCTATCCTTCTATCCTTCTATCCTTCTATCCCTCTATCCTTCTATCCTTCTATCCTTCTATCCCTCTATCCCTCTATCCCTCTATCCTTCTATCCCTCTATCCTTCTATCCTTCTATCCCTCTATCCTTCTATCCCTCTATCCCTCTATCCCTCTAACCCTTCTATCCTTCTATCCTTCTATCCCTCTATCCCTCTATCCCTCTATCCTTCTATCCCTCTATCCCTCTATCCTTCTATCCCTCTATCCTTCTATCCTTCTATCCCTCTATCCTTCTATCCTTCTATCCTTCTATCCTTCTATCCCTCTATCCTTCTATCCCTCTATCCCTCTATCCTTCTATCCTTCTATCCTTCTATCCTTCTATCCCTCTATCCTTCTATCCTTCTATCCTTCTATCCCTCTATCCTTCTATCCTTCTATCCTTCTATCCTTCTATCCCTCTATCCTTCTATCCTTCTATCCCTCTATCCTTCTATCCTTCTATCCTTCTATCCTTCTATCCTTCTATCCTTCTATCCTTCTATCCTTCTATCCTTCTATCCCTCTATCCTTCTATCCCTCTATCCTTCTATCCCTCTATCCTTCTATCCTTCTATCCTTCTATCCTTCTATCCTTCTATCCCTCTATCCTTCTATCCTTCTATCCCTCTATCCTTCTATCCTTCTATCCTTCTATCCTTCTATCCCTCTATCCTTCTATCCTTCTATCCCTCTATCCTTCTATCCTTCTATCCTTCTATCCCTCTATCCTTCTATCCTTCTATCCCTCTCCTTTGTTATCTGTCTCTCCGCTCTTTTATCTTCTCTCTTTTCTCTCTTCTTCATCTATTTTTTTCTCAGTTAAATTCAATTCAAGGAGGTTTATTGGGAAACATCTGTTGACATTTTCCAAAGCAAGTGAGGTAGATAAAATAGAAAAATGAAATAAACAAGAATCTCTCCACCTCTCTCTATCCATCTCTCCCTCCATCTCTCTCTATCCATCTCTCCCTCCATCTCTCTCTATCCATCTCTCCCTCCATCTCCCTCTATCCATCTCTCCCTCCATCTCTCTCTATCCATCTCTCCCTCCATCTCTCTCTCTCCATCTCTCCCCCCATCTCTCTCTATCCATCTCTCCCTCCATCTCTCCCTCCCCATCTCTCCCTCCATCTCTCTCTATCCATCTCTCCCTCCATCTCTCTCTATCCATCTCTCCCTCCATCTCTCTCTATCCATCTCTCTCTATCCATCTCTCCCTCCATCTCTCTCTATCCATCTCTCCCTCCATCTCTCTCCCTCCATCTCTCTCTATCCATCTCTCCCTCCATCTCTCTCTATCCATCTCTCCCTCCATCTCTCTCTATCCATCTCTCTCTATCCATCTCTCCCTCCATCTCTCTCTATCCATCTCTTCCTCCATCTCTCCCTCCATCTCTCCCTCCATCTCTCCCTCCATCTCTCCCTCCATCTCTCCCTCCATCTCTCTCTATCCATCTCTCCCTCCATCTCTCTCTATCCATCTCTCCCTCCATCTCTCTCTCTCCATCTCTCCCTCCATCTCTCTCCCTCCATCTCTCTCTATCCATCTCTCCCTCCATCTCTCTCTATCCATCTCTCCCTCCATCTCTCTCTCCATCTCTCCCTCCATCTCTCTCTATCCATCTCTCCCTCCATCTCTCTCTATCCATCTCTCCCTCCATCTCTCTCTCTCCATCTCTCCCTCCATCTCTCTCCCTCCATCTCTCTCTATCCATCTCTCCCTCCATCTCTCTCTATCCATCTCTCTCTATCCATCTCTCCCTCCATCTCTCTCTATCCATCTCTTCCTCCATCTCTCCCTCCATCTCTCCCTCCATCTCTCCCTCCATCTCTCCCTCCATCTCTCTCTATCCATCTCTCCCTCCATCTCTCTCTATCCATCTCTTCCTCCATCTCTCCCTCCATCTCTCCCTCCATCTCTCCCTCCATCTCTCCCTCCATCTCTCTCTATCCATCTCTCCCTCCATCTCTCTCTATCCATCTCTCCCTCCATCTCTCTCTATCCATCTCTCCCTCCATCTCTCTCTCTCCATCTCTCCCTCCATCTCTCTCTATCCATCTCTCCCTCCATCTCTCTCTCTCCATCTCTCCCCCATCTCTCTCTCTTCATCTCTCCCTCCATCTCTCTCTCTCCATCTCTCCCTCCATCTCTCCCTCCATCTCTCTCTATCCATCTCTCTATCCATCTCTCTCTATCCATCTCTCCCTCCATCTCTCTCTATCCATCTCTCCCTCCATCTCTCTCTCTCCATCTCTCCCTCCATCTCTCTCTATCCATCTCTCCCCCCATCTCTCTCTCTCCATCTCTCCCCCATCTCTCTCTATCCATCTCTCCCTCCATCTCTCTCTCCCATCTCTCCCTCCATCTCTCTCTCCATCTCTCCCTCCATCTCTCTCTCCCATCTCTCCCTCCATCTCTCTCTATCCATCTCTCCCTCCATCTCTCCCTCCATCTCTCCCTCCATCTCTCTCTCTCCATCTCTCCCTCCATCTCTCTCTCTCCATCTCTCCCCCCATCTCTCTCTCCATCTCTCCCTCCATCTCTCCCTCCATCTCTCTCTCCCATCTCTCCCCCATCTCTCTCTATCCATCTCTCCCTCCATCTCTCTCTCTCATCTCCCTCCATCTCTCTCTCTCCATCTCTCCCCCATCTCTCTCTATCCATCTCTCCCTCCATCTCTCTCTCTCCATCTCTCCTCCATCTCTCTCTCTCCATCTCTCCCTCCATCTCTCCCATCCATCCTCTCTCTTCATCTCTCCCTCCATCTCTCTCTCTCCATCTCTCCCTCCATCTCTCTCTCTCATCTCTCCCTCCATCTCTCCCTCCATCTCTCCCTCCCCATCTCTCCCTCCCCATCTCTCCCTCCATCTCTCTCTATCCATCTCTCCCTCCATCTCTCTCTATCCATCTCTCCCTCCATCTCTCTCTATCCATCTCTCTCTATCCATCTCTCTCTATCCATCTCTCCCTCCATCTCTCTCTATCCATCTCTTCCTCCATCTCTCCCTCCATCTCTCCCTCCATCTCTCCCTCCATCTCTCCCTCCATCTCTCTCTATCCATCTCTCCCTCCATCTCTCTCTATCCATCTCTCCCTCCATCTCTCTCTCCATCTCTCCCCCATCTCTCTCTATCCATCTCTCCCTCCATCTCTCTCTCTCCATCTCTCCCTCCATCTCTCCCCCCATCTCTCTCTATCCATCTCTCCCTCCATCTCTCTCTCTCCATCTCTCCCCCCATCTCTCTCTCTTCATCTCTCCCTCCATCTCTCTCTCCATCTCTCCTCCATCTCTCCCTCCATCTCTCTCTATCCATCTCTCCCATCTCTCTCTATCCATCTCTCCTCCATCTCTCTCTATCCATCTCTCCCTCCATCTCTCTCTCTCCATCTCTCCCCCCATCTCTCTCTATCCATCTCTCCCTCCATCTCTCTCTCTTCATCTCTCCCTCCATCTCTCTCTCTCCATCTCTCCCCCCATCTCTCTCTATCCATCTCTCCCTCCATCTCTCTCTCTCCATCTCTCCCTCCATCTCTCTCTATCCATCTCTCCCTCCATCTCTCTCTCTCCATCTCTCCCTCCATCTCTCTCTATCCATCTCTCCCTCCATCTCTCCCTCCATCTCTCCCTCCATCTCTCTCTCTCCATCTCTCCCTCCATCTCTCTCTCCATCCATCTCTCTCTCCATCTCTCCCTCCATCTCTCCCTCCATCTCTCCCTCCATCTCTCTCTACCCATCTCTCTCTCCATCTCTCCCTCCATCTCTCTCTATCCATCTCTCCCTCCATCTCTCTCTATCCATCTCTCTATCCATCTCTCCCTCCATCTCTCCCTCCCCATCTCTCCCTCCATCTCTCTCTATCCATCTCTCCCTCCATCTCTCTCTATCCATCTCTCCCTCCATCTCTCTCTATCCATCTCTCTCTATCCATCTCTCTCTATCCATCTCTCCCTCCATCTCTCTCTATCCATCTCTTCCTCCATCTCTCCTCCATCTCTCCTCCATCTCTCCCTCCATCTCTCCCTCCATCTCTCTCTATCCATCTCTCCCTCCATCTCTCTCTATCCATCTCTCCCTCCATCTCTCTCTATCCATCTCTCCCTCCATCTCTCTCTCTCCATCTCTCCCCCATCTCTCTCTATCCATCTCTCCCTCCATCTCTCTCTCTCCATCTCTCCCTCCATCTCTCCCCCCATCTCTCTCTATCCATCTCTCCCTCCATCTCTCTCTCTCCATCTCTCCCCCCATCTCTCTCTCTTCATCTCTCCCTCCATCTCTCTCTCTCCATCTCTCCCTCCATCTCTCCCTCCATCTCTCTCTATCCATCTCTCTATCCATCTCTCCCTTCATCTCTCTCTATCCATCTCTCCCTCCATCTCTCTCTATCCATCTCTCCCTCCATCTCTCTCTCTCCATCTCTCCCCCCATCTCTCTCTATCCATCTCTCCCTCCATCTCTCTCTCTTCATCTCTCCCTCCATCTCTCTCTCTCCATCTCTCCCCCATCTCTCTCTATCCATCTCTCCCTCCATCTCTCTCTCTCCATCTCTCCCTCCATCTCTCTCTATCCATCTCTCCCTCCATCTCTCTCTCTCCATCTCTCCCTCCATCTCTCTCTATCCATCTCTCCCTCCATCTCTCCCTCCATCTCTCCCTCCATCTCTCTCTCCCATCTCTCCCTCCATCTCTCTCTCTCCATCTCTCCCCCATCTCTCTCCCATCTCTCCCTCCATCTCTCCCTCCATCTCTCCCCCATCTCTCTCTATCCATCTCTCCCTCCATCTCTCTCTCTTCATCTCTCCCTCCATCTCTCTCTCTCCATCTCTCCCCCCATCTCTCTCTATCCATCTCTCCCTCCATCTCTCTCTCTCCATCTCTCCCTCCATCTCTCTCTCTCCATCTCTCCCTCCATCTCTCCCTCCATCTCTCTCTCTTCATCTCTCCCTCCATCTCTCTCTCTCCATCTCTCCCTCCATCTCTCTCTCTTCATCTCTCCCTCCATCTCTCCCTCCATCTCTCTCTCTCCATCTCTCCCTCCATCTCTCTCTATCCATCTCTCCCTCCATCTCTCTCTCTCCATCTCTCCCTCCATCTCTCCCTCCATCTCTCTCTACCCATCTCTCTCTCTCCATCTCTCCCTCCATCTCTCTCTATCCATCTCTCCCTCCATCTCTCCCTCCATCTCTCTCTACCCATCTCTCTCTATCCATCTCTCCCTCCATCTCTCTCTATCCATCTCTCCCTCCATCTCTCTCCCTCCATCTCTCCCTCCATCTCTCCCTCCATCTCTCTCTATCCATCTCTCCCTCCATCTCTCTCTCTTCATCTCTCTCTCTCCATCTCTCCCCCCATCTCTCTCTATCCATCTCTCCCTCCATCTCTCTCTCTTCATCTCTCCCTCCATCTCTCTCTATCCATCTCTCTCTCTCCATCTCTCCCTCCATCTCTCTCTATCCATCTCTCTCTATCCATCTCTCCCTCCATCTCTCCCTCCATCTCTCTCCCTCCATCTCTCCCTCCATCTCTCCCTCCATCTCTCTCTACCCATCTCTCTCTCTCTCCATCTCTCCCTCCATCTCTCTCTATCCATCTCTCCCTCCATCTCTCCCTCCATCTCTCTCTATCCATCTCTCCCTCCATCTCTCCCTCCATCTCTCTCTATCCATCTCTCCCTCCATCTCTCTCTCTCCATCTCTCCCTCCTTTTCTCCTCTCTCTTCTCTACTTTCTGTCAAACTACATCTGACAATTTAATCTGTATTACAGCAAAGTCCTGACTCACTCGAACCCAAACACAGACATGCAGCATGTGTGTGTATCCATGTGTGTGTATCCATGTGCGTGTATCCATGTGTGTGTGTATCCATGTGTGTGTGTATCCATGTGTGTGTGTATCCATGTGTGTGTGTATCCATGTGTGTGTGTATCCATGTGTGTGTGTATCCATGTGTGTGTGTATCCATGTGTGTGTGTATCCATGTGTGTGTGTATCCATGTGTGTGTGTATCCATGTGTGTGTGTATCCATGTGTGTGTGTATCCATGTGTGTGTGTATCCATGTGTGTGTGTATCCATGTGTGTGTGTATCCATGTGTGTGTGTATCCATGTGTGTGTGTATCCATGTGTGTGTGTATCCATGTGTGTGTGTATCCATGTGTGTGTGTATCCATGTGTGTGTGTATCCATGTGTGTGTGTATCCATGTGTGTGTGTATCCATGTGTGTGTGTATCCATGTGTGTGTGTATCCATGTGTATCTCTGTCTCCCTCCCTCCCTCCCTCCCTCCCTCCTAAAATATGGTTCTGCTGCCGACAGACAAGACTCCCACGCACAACGTAGAGGGGTTGGGTTAAATGCAACACATTTCAGTTCAACAACTGACTAGGTATCCCCCCCTTTTCATCAACACACACCAACACACACACCACACACACACCATACACACACCAACACACACCATACACACACCATACACACACCACACACACACACCACATACACACCACACACACACCATACACACACCATACAAACACCATACACACACCATACACACACCACACACACACCACATACACACCATACACGCACCATACACACACCAACACAGATCCACCACACACACACCAACACACACACCAACACACACCATACACACACCACACACACACCATACACACACCAACACACACCATACACTCACCAACACACACACCAACACACACCATACACATACCACACACACACCATACACACACCAACACACACCATACACACACCATACAAACACCACATACACACCATACACACACCACACACACACCATATACACACCACATACACACCACACACACACCATACACACACCATACAAACACCATACACTCACCAACACACACACCAACACACACCATACACACACCATACAAACACCATACACTCACCAACACACACCATACACACACCACACACACACACCACATACACACCACACACACACCATACACACACCATACACACACCATACACACACCACACACACCATACACACACCATACAAACACCATACACTCACCAACACACACCATACACACACCACACACACACACCACATACACACCACACACACACCATACACACACCATACACACACCATACACACACCACACACACACCACACACACACCATACACACACCACACACACACCATACACACACCACACACACACACCACATACACACCATACACACACCATACACACACCATACACACACCACACACACACCACACACACACCATACACACACCACACACACACCACACACACACCACATACACACCACACACACACCATACACACACCATACACACACCATACACACACCACACACACCATACACACACCATACACACACCATACAAACACCATACACTCACCAACACACACCATACACACACCACACACACACCATACACACACCACACACACCATACACACACCATACACACACCATACAAACACCATACACTCACCAACACACACCATACACACACCACACACACACCATACACACACCATACACACACCATACACACACCATACACACACCACACACACACCACACACACACCATACACACACCATACACACACCATACACACACCATACACACACCACACACACACCACACACACACCATACACACACCATACACACACCATACAAACACCATACACTCACCAACACACACCATACACACACCACACACACACCATACACACACCATACACACACCATACACACACCATACAAACACCATACACTCACCAACACACACCATACACACACCACACACACACCATACACACACCATACACACACCATACACACACCATACAAACACCATACACACCACACACACACCATACACACACCATACAAACACCATACACTCACCAACACACACCATACACACACCACACACACACACCACATACACACCACACACACACCATACACACACCATACACACACCATACACACACCACACACACACCATACACACACCACACACACACCATACACACACCATACACACACCATACACACACCATACACACACCATACACACACCATACACACACCACACACACACCATACACACACCATACACACACCATACACACACCATACACACACCACACACACACCATACACACACCATACACACACCATACACACACCATACACACACCACACACACACCATACACAAACACCTTGACAGAGTACAGGCTCAGTGAGCACAGCCATTGAGAAGAGGAACAGGAAAACCCGTAGAGGAAAGACTGTGCAACCACTGCACAACAGCAGGACCTGAGACAGAGCTGCATTTCCTGACAAAATGTCAAAAATATAAAACAATTAGAGAGTGTCATTTCCTCTGATGAGAATAGGCTACCCGTCCTGTTGGGGGAGGACGCAGAGAGCTGTGGGTTGGCAGCGCACAACATTGCTGCCTGCCATAAAACGAGGGACAGTGTCTGACAGACGAACCAACCTGCACATGTCCTCTATGCTTAATGTTATTGTTATTAGTCAATGTATGTTGATTCAAATTAATTATATTAATATTCTCCAAAGTAAGCTTTGGCAATAAGAGAGAGATATATAGGAAGGGAGAGAGAGAGGGGAAGGGAGAAGAGAGAGAGGAAGGGTTAGAGAGGGGAAGGGAGAGAGAGAGAGGAAGGGAGAGAGAGAGAGAGAGAGAGAGAGAGAGAGAGAGAGAGAGGGGAGAGAGAGAGAGAGAGAGAGAGAGAGAGAGAGGAGAGAGAGAGAGAGAGAGAGAGAGAGAGAGAGAGAGAGAGAGAGAGAGGGAAGGAGAGAGAGAGGGGAAGGGAGAGAGAGAGAGGGGGAGAGAGAGAGGGGAAGGGAGAGAGAGAGAGGGGGGAAGGGAGAGAGAGAGGGGAAGGGAGAGAGAGGGGAAGGAGAGAGAGAGAGAGAGAGAGGGGAAGGGAGAGAGAGAGGGGAAGGGAGAGAGAGAGAGGGGGAAGGGAGAGAGAGGGGAAGGAGAGAGAGGGGAAGGGAGAGAGAGAGAGGAGAGAGAGAGAGAGAGAGAGAGAGAGAGAGAGAGAGAGAGAGAGAGAGAGGGGAAGGGAGAGAGAGAGGGAAAGGGAGAGAGAGAGAGGGGGAAGGGAGAGAGGAGGGGAAGGGAGAGAGAGGGGAAGGGAGAGAGAGAGAGAGAGAGGGGGGAAGGGAGAGAGAGAGGGGAAGGGAGAGAGGGGAAGGGAGAGAGAGAGAGAGAGAGGGGAAGGGAGAGATAGAGGGGAAGGGAGAGAGAGGGGGGAGAGAGAGAGAGAGAGAGAGGGGAAGGGAGAGAGAGAGGGGAAGGGAGAGAGGGGAGAGAGAGGGAAGGGAGAGAGAGAGAGAGAGAGAGGGGAAGGGAGAGAGAGAGGGAAGGGAGAGAGAGGGGGAAGGGAGAGAGAGGGGGAAGGAGAGAGAGAGACATCCTATGTTCAATGAACTGAAACAAAACTGATCAGCTACTTGGTGTAGCCACACACACACACACACACACACACACACACACACACACACACACACACACACACACACACACACACACACACACACACACACACACACACACACACACACACACACACACACACACACACAAAGCTGTCAGAGATAACTATACATGCCTTCACAGAATAAAAGTAGCTTCAGAACTCGTAGCAGAGTCTCTGCCTGAAGGATAATTGGGTTGGGAAGAGTTGTTGTCAACATTACAGAACATTGTTATAAACATTTGCGTCAACATTTCGCTGGCGGAGAGAGGGAGTGTCAATCAAGATATTTAAAACCAGTTGAGCTGACAGACGTTTAACAATGTTTTCGCTTTTGGTTTTTGACATCAATCTAGCAAGATGATATTTATTTCACCCCCCCCTCTCCCAGAAAGACCTCTGACCTTTGACTTTCACCTGATTATTTATGTTGATTTATTTATGAGAAGAAAAAAAAATAGTTTTCAATGTTCAAAAACAACAAATGTTGAAGATATTTTTTTTTTAAATGTGAATGAATAATGCTTTTCATAATAGTTTAGGTGATCTTAAATTATTATTGTCTTAAATTATTATTGTCTCGTTAGTTATAAAAGAGACAAGAGGGGAGCCATGATGAAGCTTGGGATGGGCTGAGTGCAGGACAGGGGAAACCACACACACACACACACACACACACACACACACACACACACACACACACACACACACACACACACACACACACACACACACACACACACACACACACACACACACACACACACACACACACACACACACACACACACACATGGGAAACCATATATTTGTCTAATGCAGCTGTATTGAGCCTCAGGTAAAAAAGACTAGAATAAACTCTTAAAACTTATTACGGCTGAGATCCCGTTAACGATATGACAACAGTGAAAGTGCAGGGCGCCAAATTCAAAACAACAGAAATCTCATAATTAAAATTCCTCAAACATACATGTATTTCACACCATTTTATAGATACACTTGATGTTAATTCCAGTGTCCGATTTCAAAATAGCTTTACAGCGAAACCAAACGATTATGTGAGGTTCTAGTCATTGAAATACACAGCCATTGTTTTCAGCCAAAGAGTCACAAAAAACAGAAATAGAGATAAAATGAATCACTAACCTTTGATGATCTTCATCAGATGACACTCATAGGACTTCATGTTACACAACACATGTATGTTTTGTCCGATAAAGTTTATATTTATATCCAAAAAATCTCAGTTTACATTGATGCGTTATGTTCAGTAATGTTTTGCTTCCAAAACATCCGGTGATTTTGCAGAGAGCCACATGAATTTAAAGAAATACTCATAACAAACATTGATAAAAGATACAAGTGTTATACATGGAATTATAGATCCACTTCTCCGTAATGCAACCGCTGTGTCAGATTTTTTTTTACTTTAGGGAAAAAGCAAACCATGCAATAATCTGAGTACAGCGCTCAGATCAGAGCAACATCATTGATATATACAGAGAAAAGAGTCGGCCCAAGAATTGAACCATGTGGCACCCCCATAGAGACTGCCAGAGGACCGGACAACAGACCCTCCGATTTGACACACTGAACTCGGTCTGCAAAGTAGTTGGTGAACCAGGCAAGGCAGTTATTAGAGAAACCAAGGCTATTGAGTCTGCCGATAAGAATATGGTGATTGACAGAGTCGAAAGCCTTGGCGAGGTCGATGAAGACGGCTGCACAGTACTGTCTTTTATTGATGGCGGTTATGATATCGTTTAGTACCTTGAGCGTGGCTGAGGTGAACCCGTGACCGGCTCGGAAACCAGATTGCACAGCGGAGAAGGTACGGTGGGATTCGAGATGGTCAGTGATCTGTTTGTTGACTTGGCTTTCGATGACCTTAGATAGGCAGGATGGATATAGGTCTGTAACAGTTTGGGTCCAGGGTGTCTCCCCCTTTGAAGAGGGGGGTGACCGCGGCAGCTTTCCAATCCTTGGGGATCTTTCGCCGTAAAGCCTTTTTGAAATCTGACAAAGCGACAAGAAGTACATTTTTAAGCCGATGTATAACACTTGTATTTTTTATGAATGATTATTATTCTATATTTTGAATTTGATTTGACGCTCTGCAATTTCACGGGATGTTGTCGAGGCCGTTCGCTAGCGGAACGCCTGCTCCAGAAAGGTTAACGTGTTAACGGTACAGGTTCCCCAAGGGGTACCACCACCCCCCCGCTCAACTGAAACAGTAGCGCACAGAATGCAAAAATATTCTTAGAAATATTTAACCTCCACACATTAACAAGTCCAATAGCTCAAATGAAAGATAAACACCTTGTTCATCTACCCAGCAAGTCAGATTTCTAAAATGTTTTACGACGAAAACATAGCACATATTTATGTCAAACCACCACCAAAGAAACAGCTAATTTAAATAGCCATTTTGTCAAACAAAAGATGTAATCACAAACACAGGATTAAAAGAAAAATAATTCACTAACCTTTTGAAAATATTCATCAGATGACAGTAATAGGACATGTTACACAGTACATTTATGTTTTTTTTTCAAAAATATGCCATTTATAAATCTCTGTTTACAATGACGACATTATGATAACTCCACCAGATAACAGCAATACACATCATAAACTTTGACTAAATATACATGTTCTACATATAGTTTGAAAGACACACTGCTTCTTAATGCAACCGCTGTGTTACATTTATTTTTAACGTTACAGAATCACTAGGCAATAATC
>NC_060193.1:6435375-6445375 GCF_021184085.1 Oncorhynchus gorbuscha
TCCGGTCCAGACAGATGATTACTGTGCCGTCCCTGATCCGGTCCAGACAGATGATTACTGTGCCGTCCCTGATCCGGTCCAGACAGATGATTACTGTGCTGTCCCTGATCCGGTCCAGACAGATGATTACTGTGCCGTCCCTGATCCGGTCCAGACAGATGATTACTGTGCCGTCCCTGATCCGGTCCAGACAGATGATTACTGTGCTGTCCCTGATCCGGTCCAGACAGATGATTACTGTGCTGTCCCTGATCCGGTCCAGACACATGATTACTGTGCCGTCCTGATCCGGTCCAGACAGATGATTACTGTGCCGTCCCTGATCCGGTCCAGACAGATGATTACTGTGCTGTCCCTGATCCGGTCCAGACAGATGATTACTGTGCTGTCCCTGATCCGGTCCAGACAGATGATTACTGTGCCGTCCCTGATCCGGTCCAGACAGATGATTACTGTGCCGTCCCTGATCCGGTCCAGACAGATGATTACTGTGCCGTCCCTGATCCGGTCCAGACAGATGATTACTGTGCCGTCCCTGATCCGGTCCAGACAGATGATTACTGTGCCGTCCCTGATCCGGTCCAGACAGATGATTACTGTGCCGTCCCTGATCCGGTCCAGACAGATGATTACTGTGCCGTCCCTGATCCGGTCCAGACACATGATTACTGTGCCGTCCCTGATCCGGTCCAGACACATGATTACTGTGCCGTCCCTGATCCGGTCCAGACACATGATTACTGTGCCGTCCCTGATCCGGTCCAGACACATGATTACTGTGCCGTCCCTGATCCGGTCCAGACACATGATTACTGTGCCGTCCCTGATCCGGTCCAGACAGATGATTACTGTGCCGTCCCTGATCCGGTCCAGACACATGATTACTGTGCCGTCCCTGATCCGGTCCAGACAGATGATTACTGTGCCGTCCCTGATCCGGTCCAGACAGATGATTACTGTGCTGTCCCTGATCCGGTCCAGACAGATGATTACTGTGCTGTCCCTGATCCGGTCCAGACAGATGATTACTGTGCCGTCCCTGATCCGGTCCAGACAGATGATTACTGTGCCGTCCCTGATCCGGTCCAGACAGATGATTACTGTGCTGTCCCTGATCCGGTCCAGACAGATGATTACTGTGCCGTCCCTGATCCGGTCCAGACAGATGATTACTGTGCCGTCCCTGATCCGGTCCAGACAGATGATTACTGTGCCGTCCCTGATCCGGTCCAGACAGATGATTACTGTGCCGTCCCTGAACATGGCCCCAATGGCAAACCATGAGCATGTAAGAAAAATTGGGGAGCTTCGAGCCGCTGGAGAAACTGATCTCACAACACGGATTTGTTCTACAGCGATTTTGCTGGTTCTGACGAGGATATATGTCTTTATATTTACAGTAATAATGTTTATGATTTACTATTAATTATTATTATTATTATTATTATTATTAAAGTCCATCTTCCCTTTAAGAACATGTTCAGTGTTATTTAACCTTTTGCGTGTAGGGGCAGTATTTTCGTTTTTTGCTAAAAAGCATACCCATTTGAAACTGCCTATTTCTCAGCCCCAGAAACTAGAATATGCATATATAGAAAACACTATAAAGTTTCCAAAACTGTCAAAATATTGTCTGTGAGTATAACATAACTGATAATGCAGGCGAAAACCTGAGGAAAATCCAATCAGGAAGTGCCTCTTAGTTTGAAACCTCTCTGTTCCTATGCATGCCTATCCTCCATTTAAAGGGATATAAACCAGATTCCAGTCTTTAGACATAGTATCAGGCTTTTATTTTGAAAAATTAGCGAGAAAGATCACATTGCGTAACTGGATAGGTGGGGGCTCTCAGAGTGAGATTTGCGCAACAGAGTAAAGCGGCCATTGTTTCTCCCTGTCCTATTGAAAAACCTACACTCCCGGTTGATATATTATCGAATATATATTTTAAAAACAACCTGAAGATTGATTATTATTCTGTAGACATTATGGATACTATTTGGAATTTTCGTTTGCGTTGTCGTGACCGCTCTTTCCTGTGGATTTCTGAACATAACGCGACAAACAAACGGAGGTATTTTGGATATAAAAATAATCTTTATGGAACAAAAGAAACTTTTGTTGTGTAATTGGGAGTCTCGTGAGTGAAAACAGCCGAAGATCATCAAAGGTAAATTATTAATTTGATTGCTTTTCTGATTTTCGCGACCAAGCTACCTGATGCTAAGTGTACTTAATGTTTTGTTATGCTATTGATAAACTTACACAAACGCTTGGATTGCTTTCGCTGTAAAGCACAATTTCAAATCTGAGACGACAGGTGGATTAACAAAAGGCTAAGCTGTGTTTTGCAATATTGTACTTGTAATTTCATGAATATGAATGTTTTTTAGTAATTTTATTTGACTGTGGCGCTATGCTATTCAGTGGTTGCTGATGGCAATTATCCCGCTTTCACAGTAGGAGAGGGGAAAACAATGGCTGTCCAAATTCTGTTGCGCGAGCAAAACTCATGTGACCACTTGACGTGATGTTATCGTTCTGGCTCATTTTTCAAAATAAAAGCCTGAAACTATGTCTGAAGACTGTTGACACCTTGAGGAAGCGATAGGAAAAGGAGTCTGGTTCATATCCCTTTAAATATAGCAAAGGGAGGCTATGGAACATGGAGTTTTCAAAATAGAAGCCACTTCCTGGTTTGATTTTCCTCAGGGTTTAGCCTGCAATATCAGTTATGTTATACTCACAGACAATATTTTGACAGTTTTAGAAACTTTAGAGTGTTTTCTATCCAATACTAATAATAATATGCCTATATTAGAAACTGAGACTGAGGAGAAGGCTGTTTACAATGGGCACCTTTTCATCCAAGCTACTCAATACTGCCCCTGCAGCCATATGAAGTTAGCCAGGTAGGCCCGTTGAGAACAAGTTCTCATTTGCAACTGCGACCGGATAAAACAAAGCAGTGTGACAAAGACACCACAGAGTTACACATGGAGTAAAAAATAAACAAGCCAATAACACAATAAACAAATCAATGACACAGTAGAAAAAAGATAGTCTATATACAGTGTGTGCAAAAGGCATGAGGAGGTGGGCAATAAATAGGCCATAGGAGAGAAGTTACAATTTAGCAAATTAACACTGGAGTGATAAATGAGCAGATGATGATATGCAAGTAGATATACTGGTGTACAAAAGAGCCGAAAAGTAAATGAAATAAACAGTATGGGGATGAAGTAGATAGATTGGGTGGTGTCACGGCCGGACCTTCGAGATACTGTTTATGTCTCTATTTTGGTTTGGTCAGGGTGTGAGTTGGGGTGGGTATTCTATATTCTATTATTTGTATTTCTATGTTCTGGCCGCCTTGTACCATTTGTCTATCATTTGTCTCTGATTGAGAACCATACTTAGGTACCCTTTTTTCCCACCTGTGTTTGTGGGAAGTTAACTTTGTTTGATGGCACATAGCCTTAAGCGTCACGGTTTGTTTTGTATTGTTTATTGTTTTATCGACGTCATTTCGAATAAAAGAGAAAATGTACGCTCACCACGCTGCACCTTGGTCCAGTTCCTTCAACAGCTGTGACAGAACTTCCCACCATCAAAGGGCCAAGCAGCGTGTTAAGGAGGACTGGACATGAGGGAGACATCCTGGACGGCAAAGGATTCTACACGTGGGAGGAGATCCTGGAGGGGCAAAGGATCCTACACGTGGGAGGAGATCCTGGAGGGCAAAGGATCCTACACGTGGGAGGAGATCCTGGAGGGCAAAGGATCCTACACGAGGGAGGAGATCCTGGACGGCAAAGGATCCTACACGTGGGAGGAGATCCTGGCCGGAAGAGACCACCTGCCATGGGAGCAGGTCGAAGCAGCCAGGAAGGTGAAGGCAAGGATTACAAGGATTACACAGGAACAAGGCTGGCACTAAAGACCGGGAGACCACTCCAAAAAAAATGTTTTTGGGGGGCACACGGGGAGATTGGCTGAGCCAGGTTGGAGACCTTAGCCAACTCCCCGTACTTAGCGGAGGGAGCGTCGTACAGGTCAGTCACCGTGTTATGCGGTGGAGTCCACGGTGTCTCTAGTGCACGTGCACCGCCCGGTGCGCTACCTTTCAGCTCCCCGCATCAGCCGGGCTAGAGTGGGCATCCAGCCAGGTCGGAGGATGTCGGCTCAGCCTATCTGGCCGCCAGTACATCTCTACGGCACGGGATATCCTGCGCCGGCTCTGCGCACTGTGTCTCCGGTGCGTCTGCACAGCCCAGTTTGTCCTGTGCCTGTGCCCCGCATCTACAGTGTGAAAGTAACCATCCTGCCAGGACGGATTTTGCAGGCTCCTAGCTCGAGACCCCCAGTGCACTTCCGTGGCCCAGTGTATCTGGTGCCTCTGCCAAGGACAGGGCCTCCTGTATGTCTCTCCAGCCTGGTGAGTCCTGTGCCTGCGCCCAGAACTAATCCTCTTGTATGTCTCCCCAGCCTGGTGAGCCCTGTGGCAGTTCCACGTACCAGACTGCCCATCTCTTCCCTCCAGTGATGATCCATGGCATGAAGCCTCCAGTGATGATCCATGGCAAGGAGCCTCCAGTGATGATCCATGGCACGAAGCCTCTAGTGATGATCCATGGCAAGGAGCCTCCAGTGATGATCCATGGCACGAAGCCTCTAGTGATGATCCATGGCACGAAGCCTCTAGTGATGATCCATGGCAAGGAGCCTCCAGTGATGATCCATGGCATGAAGCCTCCAGTGATGATCCATGGCATGAAGCCTCCAGTGATGATCCATGGCATGAAGCCTCTAGTGATGATCCATGGCAAGGAGCCTCCAGTGATGATCCATGGCACGAAGCCTCTAGTGATGATCCATGGCAAGAAGCCTCTAGTGATGATCCATGGCAAGGAGCCTCCAGTGATGATCCATGGCACGAAGCCTCTAGTGATGATTCATGGCAAGGAGCCTCCAGTGATGATCCATGGCACGAAGCCTCCAGTGAGTAATCATGGCATGATGCCTCCAGTGAGGAGTCAGGGCACGAAGCCAACGACGAACTCCAATCCGGAGCCTCCAGAGACGACCTCCAGTCCGGAGCCTCCGGAGACGGCCTCCAGTCCGGAGCCTCCGGAGACGGCCTCCAGTCCGGAGCCTCCAGAGACGGTCTCCAGTCCGGAGCCTCCAGAGACGGCCTCCAGTCCGGAGCCTCCAGAGACGGTCTCCAGTCCGGAGCCTCCGGAGACGGTCTCCAGTCCGGAGCCTCCGGAGACGGTCTCCAGTCCGGAGCCTCCGGAGACGGTCTCCAGTCCGGAGCCTCCAGAGACGGTCTCCAATCCGGAGCCTCCAGAGACGGTCTCCAGTCCGGAGCCCACAGCGAGGGCGGCCGTTGGTGGAAGGAGGTGAGGACCAAGGTGCAGCGTGGTACGTGTTCATCTTTGTAGTTTGAACTGAACACTGAATAAAAAAACAACAAAGGGACCGAAACAGTTCTGTCTGGTGCAGACACAAAAACAGAAAGCAACTACCCACACTACACAGGTGGGAAAACGCTACCTAAGTATGGTTCTCAATCAGAGACAACGATAGACAGCTGCCTCTGATTGAGAACCACACCCGGCCAAACAGCACAGAAATCCAAAACATAGAAAATGAACATAGAATGCCTACCCTAGTCACACCCTGGCCTAACCAAAAATAGAGAATAAAAACCTCTCTATGGCCAGGGCGTGACAAAACCACTTTTAAAAGCAGTGAGGCTTTTTAACGTTTAAGCTTAATAAAATGTTAATAAACTATTTAATAAACTATTTCTTCACATTATAATGTGAATATATAATATCATGCATTATAATGTGAATATCTAATATCATGCATTATAATGCACGGCAAAGGCAGTGTTCCAAAATGAGATCAATTGGTGGGAAAAATATGGTTCTCAACAGTGGCAGCTCAATGCGATTATGTATGTAAATATAAATTATACATATTATAATTATATTATTATGGTGAAAAATATCTTCCCCGAACGTGAAACTCATGTCTCCGCCTATGGTTGTCAGTTACACCGGTTGAATAGCAGATAAATGTGCTTCATTGTTACTTGGTTACTTGGCCACTTCCGTTGTGATACAAACCTCATTAAAACATATAGGCCTATGGGCTAAGCTATATGAGATGTGCGACTACGATTTGAAAAAGTCGAGAAAGAAAAAAAGGAGCTGTTTCTTGCCTTACTACACAAAAGCATCAGTCACAAGTGATAATACATGGTTCACAAGTGATAATACATGGTTCACAAGTGATAATACATGGTTCACAAGTGATAATACATGGTTCACAAGTGATAATACATGGTTCACAAGTGATAATACATGGTTCACAAGTGATAATACATGGTTCACAAGTGATAATACATGGTTCACAAGTGATAATACATGGTTCACAAGTGATAATACATGGTTCACAAGTGATAATACATGGTTCACAAGTGATAATACATGGTTCACAAGTGATAATACATGGTTCACAAGTGATAATACATGGTTCACAAGCGATAATACATGGTTCACAAGTGATAATACATGGTTCACAAGTGATAATACATGGTTCACAAGTGATAATACATGGTTCACAAGTGATAATACATGGTTCACAAGTGATAATACATGGTTCACAAGTGATAATACATGGTTCACAAGTGATAATACATGGTTCACAAGTGATAATACATGGTTCACAAGTGATAATACATGGTTCACAAGTGATAATACATGGTTCACAAGTGATAATACATGGTTCACAAGTGATAATACATGGTTCACAAGTGATAATACATGGTTCACAAGTGATAATACATGGTTCACAAGTGATAATACATGGTTCACAAGTGATAATACATGGTTCACAAGTGATAATACATGGTTCACAAGTGATAATACATGGCTCACAAGTGATAATACATGGTTCACAAGTGATAATACATGGTTCACAAGTGATAATACATGGTTCACAAGTGATAATACATGGTTCACAAGTGATAATACATGGTTCACAAGCGATAATACATGGTTCACAAGTGATAATACATGGTTCACAAGCGATAATACATGGTTCACAAGTGATAATACATGGTTCACAAGTGATAATACATGGTTCACAAGTGATAATACATGGTTCACAAGCGATAATACATGGTTCACAAGCGATAATACATGGTTCACAAGCGATAATACATGGTTCACAAGTGATAATACATGGTTCACAAGTGATAATACATGGCTCACAAGTGATAATACATGGTTCACAAGTGATAATACATGGTTCACAAGTGATAATACATGGTTCACAAGTGATAATACATGGTTCACAAGCGATAATACATGGTTCACAAGTGATAATACATGGTTCACAAGTGATAATACATGGCTCACAAGTGATAATACATGGCTCACAAGTGATAATACATGGTTCACAAGTGATAATACATGGTTCACAAGTGATAATACATGGTTCACAAGTGATAATACATGGTTCACAAGTGATAATACATGGTTCACAAGTGATAATACATGGTTCACAAGTGATAATACATGGTTCACAAGTGATAATACATGGCTCACAAGTGATAATACATGGTTCACAAGTGATAATACATGGCTCACAAGTGATAATACATGGTTCACAAGTGATAATACATGGTTCACAAGTGATAATACATGGTTCACAAGTGATAATACATGGTTCACAAGCGATAATACATGGTTCACAAGTGATAATACATGGTTCACAAGTGATAATACATGGTTCACAAGTGATAATACATGGTTCACAAGTGATAATACATGGTTCACAAGTGATAATACATTGTTCACAAGTGATAATACATGGTTCACAAGTGATAATACATGGTTCACAAGTGATAATACATGGTTCACAAGTGATAATACATGGTTCACAAGTGATAATACATTGTTCACAAGTGATAATACATGGTTCACAAGTGATAATACATGGTTCACAAGTGATAATACATGGTTCACAAGTGATAATACATGGTTCACAAGTGATAATACATGGTTCACAAGTGATAATACATGGTTCACAAGTGATAATACATGGTTCACAAGTGATAATACATGGTTCACAAGTGATAATACATGGTTCACAAGTGATAATACATGGTTCACAAGTGATAATACATGGTTCACAAGCGATAATACATGGCTCACAAGTGATAATACATGGTTCACAAGTGATAATACATGGTTCACAAGTGATAATACATGGTTCACAAGTGATAATACATTGTACATTGTCTTTACGTATACTAAATAATATACAGTGGGGCAAAGAAGTATTTAGTCAGCCACCAATTGTGCAAGTTCTCCCACTTAAAACGATGAGAGAGGCCTGTAATATTCATCATAGGTTCACTTCAACTAAGGACAGACAAAATGAGAAAAAAAATCCAGAAAATCACATTGTAATCACATTACGTATACTAAATAATAAATTATTTAAATAATAAATAATATATGTGTATGATTCATTTAGATTTAGAATGGACCATTATCATGCGCCTGCCTCAGAACATTTACATTTAAGTCATTTAGCAGACGCTCTTATCCAGAGCGACTTACAAATTGGTGCATTCACCTTATGACATCCAGTGACAGGGGAAATCAAATAAAATGTCATCTATGCACTTAAATAGTGAATGGCGGATGCTTTTCCCCGTGGTTCATTTTCATGAAGATAATTATGTTGTAAATATAAGCAATGTGCTTAATATTAGAAACATGTAGAAATAAATATAGCCTAGCCAATAGAAAGCTGATGGGATCCTCCTCTTTTTAATAGAGGCCATCACTCTGTTTTCTCCCGCAATTGCATGGCCTATAGAAATGTTGTGCAACATGGACTTATGGGCTCTCATGAAGTGTTTCATTGATATCAGAGTGACTTAGAGAGAGAATAGAGTGCTGAGTACCAGGCAGTTAGCACGTGTAGGCCTCTAATGACCATTAGCAGCATCAGAGCCGTGACTAAGTGGTCAAGTAGAACTTGACTGCGGTCATGACTCGTGACCGCCGGTGTGTCGTTAACACGGTCACCCTAACGGCCCCAACTCCAGCTCCAACCCCCTACCATCTCCCATCCCCTTTCTCTCTTGCCTCTCTTCCTCTCCTCTCTTGCCTCTCTTCCTCTCCTCTCTTGCCTCTCTTCCTCTCCTCTCTTGTCTCACCTCATCTATTTTTCAGTGGGGGCAGAAACAGATAGTTCTAGAGCTACTAATAATTAAAACTATTCTGTTTACAACATCCTTAGTCCGGCTCTCAGAGTACAAAGTGTCAACGTGCCTAAGTTCATCCCTCTACCTCTCTCTCCCTTCATCCCTCTTCTTCTCTCTCCCTCCATCTCTCTCTCTTCATCCCTCTACCTCTCTCTCCCTCCATCTCTCTCTCTCCCTTCATCCTTCTACCTCTCTCTCCATCCCGCTACTTCTCTCTCCCTCATCTCTATCTCTCTCTCTCTCTCTCCCTTCATCCCTCTACCTCTCTCTCCCTTCAACACTCTACCTCTCTCTCCCTCCATCTCTACCTCACTCTCCCTCCATCTCCACCTCACTCTCTCTCCCTTCATCACTCTATCTCTCCCTCCATGCATCCCTCTACCTCTCTCTCCCTTCACCCCTCCACCTCTCTCTCCCTCCATCTCTCTCTCTCCCTTCATCGCTCTACCTCTCCCACTCGCCATCCCACTAACTCTCTCTCTCCCTCCATCCCTCTACCTATCTCTCTCTCCCTTCATCCCTCTACCTCTCTCTCCCTTCAACACTCTACCTCTCTCTCCCTCCATCTCTACCTCTCTCTCCCTCCATCCCTCTACCTATCTCTCTCTCCCTTCATCCCTCTACCTCTCCCACTCTCCATACGACTAACTCTCTCTCTCCCTCCATCCCCCTCTCTCTTACTCACTCTCCATCCCATTACCCCAA
>NC_060193.1:6462875-6465375 GCF_021184085.1 Oncorhynchus gorbuscha
ACAGGGTGGTAACTCTACAATTCAATCAGAAAGTCAAGGAACTCTGGGAAATATGCAAATAAGGCTTTACACTAAGCAGGGTGGTAACAAGAACCCGTATAAACACTGGATAATTTGCTGTGTGTCTGAGGTTCAGGCTAGTCATCACAAACACAGACACACACGTCCTCTCTCTCTCTCTGTCTCTCTCCCTCCCCTTCGCCATCTCCCTCTCTCTCTCTCTCTCTCTCTCTCTCTCTCTCTCTCTCTGTCTCTCTCCCTCCCCTTCGCCATCTCCCTCTCCTTCACCCCTCCTCTCGCCCCATAACTCGCCCTCTCTCTCCTTCACACTCCCCGATCCCCCTCACCACCCTCTCACCCTCTCTTGCCCTCTCCCCTCTCTCCCCCCTCTCTCTCACCATCTCTTTCTCCATCTCTTTCCCATCTCTTGCCCTCTCCCCACTCTCTCTCCATCTCTTGCCCTCTCCCCCACTCTCTCTCTCCATCTCTTGCCCTCTCCCCCTCCTTCTCTCTCCCTCTCTTGCCCTCTCCCCTCTCTCCCCCTCTCTCCCATCTCTTGCCCTCTCCCTCACTCTCTCCCCCTCTCCATCTCTTTCCCTCTCCCCCTCTCTCTCCCATCTCTTGCCCTCTCCCCTCTCTCTCTCTCTCCATATCTTGCCCTCTCCCCCTCTCTCTCTCCATCTCTTGCCCTCTCCCCTCTCTCTCTCCATCTCTTGCCCTCTCCCCTCTCTCTCTCTCCATGTCTTGCCCTCTCCCCCTCTCTCTCTCTCCATCTCTTGCCCTCTCCCCTCTCTCTCTCCATCTCTTGCCCTCTCCCCCTCTCTCTTTCTCCCTCCCAGAATTTTGTCAAATGTGGACTGTTTGTGTGTGTGTGTGTGTGTGTGTGTGTGTGTGTGTGTGTGTGTGTGTGTGTGTGTGTGTGTGTGTGTGTGTGTGTGTGTGTGTGTGTGTGTGTGTGTGTGTGTGTGTGTGTGTGTGTGTGTGTGTGTGTGTGTTTTGTGTCACTGGGCTGAGGACAGACAGACAGACAGACAGACAGACAGACAGACAGACAGACAGACAGGCAGGCAGGCAGGCAGGCAGGCAGGCAGGCAGGCAGGCAGGCAGGCAGGCAGGCAGACAGACAGACAGACAGACAGACAGACAGACAGACAGACAGACAGACAGACAGACAGACAGACAGACAGACAGACAGACAGACAGACAGACAGACAGACAGACAGACAGACAGACAGACAGACAGACAGACAGACAGACAGACACTCTGGGCCGTATGTATTACACCTCTATCTCCATGTCTATGGAACGAGCGAGAAGAGGAGGAAAGGAGGAAAGGAGAGGAGGGAAAAAAAGGAGGAGAGGAGGAGACCCATCTGGTTTAGCTGATAACCGCCCTCACACACACACACACACACACACAATCCCACACTCCAATTCAAGCCCCCACAAACAAACACACACAAGCTGTGACACATGTAACAAACACACAGTCACCAATCAATCACTAGGAAATAGACAATACCATGACACACAAATAGGGTTTGTTTCTCTGTCTGGTTCCTCTCTAGGTTCCAGCCTTTCTAGTGAGTTTTTTTCCTAGCCACCGTGCTTCTACACCTGCATTACTTGCTGTTTGTGGTTTTAGGCTGGGTTTCCGTACAGCACTTTGAGATATCAGCTGATGTACGAAGGGCTATATAAATACATTTGATTGATCGATCGATCGATTGATTGATTGATTTATTGATTGATTGATGGCTGTGGCGGTCATCACATTGATCAGCCGGTTTATTGATCATTGCAAAAAGTGGCCGGTTTTACGGTAATTGATCGTAAATTAACATCAACACGTTTAGCGCCTCCTGGCTTCCAAGCCACATTAGCTTTTGAAACATCTAGACATTTAAAAAAGTAAAATACAAACATTTTCTTCATATTATGATACGAAGAAAATATATTTCAGAAGAACAGAATATGAGTTGGTCTACTGTCTGTTATCTGTCTGTTCTATAGATACTAGATACTGTCTGTTATCTGTCTGTTCTATAGATACTAGATACTGTCTGTTATCTGTCTGTTCTATAGATACTAGATACTGTCTGTTATCTGTCTGTTCTATAGATACTAGATACTGTCTGTTATCTGTCTGTTCTATAGATACTAGATACTGTCTGTTATCTGTCTGTTATCTGTCTGTTCTATAGATAATGTCTGTTATCTGTCTGTTCTATAGATACTGTCTGTTATGTTAGGTTCTGTTACCCTGATTTAGCCCACTGCAGTAACAGGTTCTGTTACCCTGATTTAGCCCACTGCAGTAACAGGTTCTGTTACCCTGATTTAGCCCACTGCAGTAACAGGTTCTGTTACCCTGATTTAGCCCACTGCAGTAACAGGTTCTGTTACCCTGATTTAGCCCACTGCAGTAACAGGTTCTGTTACCCTGATTTAGCCCACTGCAGTAACAGGTTCTGTTACCCTGATTTAGCCCACTGCAGTA